>NC_083341.1:126623966-126931379 GCF_019175385.1 Lycium barbarum
CTTTGGTAGGACGACAGTTACCAAATGATCCTTGGCTCAATAAAAAGCATAAAAAGAGATCAGATAAGGCCAAGAAATTCAAAGCGATATGGAAATGAAAATAACGAAAGCGACAAAGTCATGATAAAACAGTTTGCAAAGGGACAGTAGCTATCACAGAAAATAACAGATAGTAGTAGAAATCAAAGCACAAGAAATTATAGTGCGATATATAATGCGACTACTAATATGAAAGGATAAACGAGACTATCTACTAGCCTTCTACCCTAATCTGAGTCCTTCATATCCTCCTATCTAAGGTCATGTCCTCGGTAAACTGTAACTGCGTCATCATCCAAAAACATGTTGGAAAAGTATTAGAGATAACCATATTAAGAAGAACAAATAAGAGATAAATAAAATATAGTAACAACACTAAGATAAGCCGGAGTTGAAATTGGATAATCGCGTTCAAGGCACGCTATGAATGACGCTGTCTTCAGAGTAAATTTCCGTCGCTACTCGGGTGTAAATAGCAAAGTGACGTTCTACTCCCAAGATACAATGAACCACTCAGGAATTTTCTAATGTGCACTCAAATAGAAGTTCCGAAGAACCTTTTTAATCTCTCAACTGCTTTTGTAGGAATTCGGAATAAGAAGAAAAATGAACTCTCGAAGAAAATGACATAATAGAGAGCCTAAAGATCTAGATCTGTTGTTGTTGATTTTCTGCAGAGACATAGTATTTATAGAAAATGAAACACACCTCTTCATGAATAGATTTGCCCCTTGAGATTGAATGATACATTTTCACAATGAATAGGTGTATTTTTTAAAGAATAGGTAACACTTCTTCATAATATATTGTGTCTTTTCAAAGGTACTTTTAAATTTTGAATCACTCCTAAAATAAATCCAACAAAACAACCGTTAGGTTTAAACATGAAAATAATAACATTCAAGAAGATCTTGCTAATCATATAAAAAATGGACAGTCTGGTGCACTAAGTTCTCACTATGCGTGGGGTTTCAGGAAGGGCCGGACCACAAAGGAACCGGACCACAAGGGTCTATATATTGTACGCAGCATCTTTACCCTGCATTTCTGCAAGAGACTGTTTCCACGGTTCGAGCCCATGATCTTGCTAATTAATCATATCATGATTTAATTTTCATAATAAGCTAAAAATGTTCTTTAATCATTAAAAACACGGTTCAAATACATGTGGGTATCCAAAACATGATCATGAGCTTCGTCGTTGTAAAACATATGCATAAACATCATATTAAACAGTGAAACTTGCATCGACACTCACCCCACAAGCACAAGCCCCCAATTTAAATCATAACTATCCATTATGAAATATATCAAACACTTGAAAGGTGATGTGGCTTAGAGTTCCATTATGTAATCTTTAGCTTTAAGGTACATAATTACTCATATTACTCTGTTCAAGGTAAGATAGAGAGCAGTTAATTAAACGAATACATGATCCATTAGAGTTTATTTTGAACTCTAGAATCATCACGCGATTTTTTTTTTTTTTTTTGAGTTAACAACGTAAAAGTTTTATAATCTATTAGCTAGGTCATTTCAAGAGAATAACAATGGAATTAATAACCTGAAAATAAAATTAAAAAGTAATATTTACATCAAGTCAAATTGCAATGGCGGGAGGAGGTATATTGGGGAAATGAACCACGCAAAAACTAAATGCGTGGTTGCAAAACTTGAGCTTTTTTATGGTTATATAACAATAGAATTACAACGCATCATACAATATAATTTTAAGAACAATGAAAACAAATATGATATCAAAAAAAACAATATAATAATAAATCATAGGAAACAACTATCCAGACAGAGGGTTAATGTATGCTGGACTCTTTTTAAAGTCAATATCACTCATGAATTGAAAACGAGCAAGCAACTGAAAGGGATAATTAAGTTCTAATGTACACTAGCAAGTCAAAGCTGAATATTTAAATTGTCCCTGTTGAATAAGGAAATAAAATAATCGAACCCCATTTGGTGGTAGCACAACTTCAAGATTCAAAATAAGTAATAATTTATTGAGTAAAATATTTTGGTTTACAAAATATGTTATTCGTAAACTAGAACAAGCTGAAAGATTGTTGCATGCATGGGGACAGTGCATTTCCAAGTAATTAGCTAAATAGTAATAACCATTTTATTAAATTTTTTTATCTTCTAAGGGGAACTTCTTTCAACGATTACTAGTACATTATATTAACATGATTTTTTAGAGGTATGTTATGGGTTTGAACTATACGGATAACAAAAGCTTGACATTCAAGTGGAGACGAGTATAAAGTCGAATCCATTTCTTATTGAGTTTCGAACTGTACATCGCTTATTCTAGAAAATCTCTTAATTATCAAATAAATAAAATTATTGCAATTGTGGGCACATTCTCGTTTGTTAATACTAATAACTATTAAGAGGGAAACAAAAGATATGATATTAATAGTCCCTCCGTGGTACATTTACTTGTCCTTCATTACTACTCCCTCTGTCCCAACTTATGTGATATATAGTTTGACTAGGCACGGAGTTTAAGAAAGAAAGAAAAACTTTTGAAACTTGTAGTCTAAAACAAGTCATAGATATTTGTGTGTTGTAAATTATTTCACTGAGGGTAAAAGTGAAAGTTTTAAGTTAAGTTATTTTTTAATATAAAAATTTATCATTCTTTTTGGATAGAATAAAAAGAAAAGTATATCATATAAATTGTGGACAGAAGGAATATGAGTTACTTTTCAGCTTCAAAAAGAGTGGAGGGATTCCAAGTACAAGGGTTAAATTTTTTAATTTTCAGTTTAATTCAATTATTTATTTTTTGAAAATGTTTTTAGAAAAATTTACATAATAAAAAGTACCAAATTAATTTTAATATCTCAAAAAATATTTAAAAAAATATGTGAAGAAGTTGTGAATAAACAGATACGTAGTTAATTAACTTCTCAAATAATTAATGAGGGTGATATAAAGTGGAAATAGGTTCTCTCTTTCTCCATGTTAAGGATAATATTGAAGGTATTTTATCAAATGGATATGCAAAGTTACAAAGCATTTCATATTTTCCAGTCGCTAACTAACTTTTAGCGACAACCAGATTTTTTTAATTGTTATAACCGTTTTGGAAGAATGTATTAAGGGGTCATTTCCTTACAGTATTACCATTAATTTGATTTCGCGTAATATTTCTTTTGTTTTAGCATTTTCTAACAAAATATTTCTCCGGACTCCAACCTGAGAATTCCCTTCCACCATATTCTGGAAAATAAATTAGACAAGTAATGGATACCGAGTCCAACTCAACATCAAAATTCAATTCATAAGGAGACCAAATAAATTTACCGCCATCGATGTAAGAGATTAACACGTCCACTGTTGAGGGAGGACTCCGTTTCTCAAGACTTAAATTCGCGAGATCCAAGAAGCTTAACAAAATCAGCTGTAACAATCACATTCTAGGGTTTCTTCTATTAGGTCTAATGTTATTTAATTACTAATTTAATTCGAGAACTAATAAAATAAGCTGATAGAGAGAGAATTAATAGTACCTATTATTGTAAACCCAACCAGAAATCCCACCAACTCTTTCCATAGCATTTCTCCATCTCACAGCCTTTTCAACTCCAAATCTTGCTTCTAAATTCTCAAAATCAACCATAAATGGCCCTTTCTGTCTCCTCACATCAGACGGGTCAACCCGGAAGAAAACAGGCAAAACAAGTTTACCCAACTCACAAATTGTTGCTAATTCTTCAAGACACCATCTAGACGAAGCATATCTAGGAGAAATAATAGCAATCGCAGCAGCTGAATCGTTAATCGCCTCCATTAAACCTGGTGCGATCTCATCGCCCTGACTTAATCCTTCATTGTCACGGAAAACTCGAATGCCTTGTGAGTATAACGCATTGTATAAGTTATTTGTGATGTTTTTTCGAGTATCTTCGCCTCTAAAACTTAAGAACACGTCGTAATTTAGCCTTAATGATGTGAGTGAAGGTGTAATGGCGTTCTGCTCGATTTCCTCCATTGCTAAGCTGTTTTTTCAGTATTGTCAAAATGCTTTTTGGCTGCAGTACGTACTGTGCATTATGGCGTATTGGTGTATGTATAATTGAAATGGAAGAGGGTTATAAAAGGAATTTCATTTTTTTTTGGTTTTTTTATTTGGCGTGTGATATCCGCTTTAGAAATTCACTGGCTTGAATTCGTGCAGAAAAGTCTCACTACTTTATTAAAGACACTAGTTATGACCAAGTGGATTTATTTTTTGTCCCATAATCCCCCACTATTATACATATCACGATACATCATAGCTGTAGATTTTTTTTTCCATCTCATTTTTTTTAACGAATCTATCTTGACATATTCATCATCCAAAGATATATCTTTCATTACAATAGTTATATGACAGGTCGATCTTTTTATCGAAAAACTACGTCCTCGAGCTCGAGGTTTCAATTTCTTCACAGTAGTACCCCCATTGACTTCGACTTTACTAATGACTAAATTGGTTTCGCTGGAACCCATATTATAACTAACATTTGCTGCTGCAGCACATCTTGAGGAGGGATCTTGACTTGTTTATTTAATTTAAGATTAACATTTATTTTATTTAACAAGGAACTTACCTACTCCATCCGACTAGTTCCAGGTTCGAAACTCAAGATATAAAAGTAGATATTTTAACTAAAGAAATATAATTTGTATTAATACAAATGTACAACAACAACAACAACAACCATATACCCATTGTAGTCCCACAAGTGTGTAGTTATATAAAAGAAAATTTTTCATTCCACTTCTTTAATATTTTAACTTCCATTTTGATGAAATTATTTACTTCAAATCAAATGTGGAGCCAGAGTTTGACATTTATAACTTATGTACCCTAATTTTCTGAAGTTATTTAGTTCTAAATAAATAATCTATACATAGTTAATGAAATTTTAAGACAAATACATAATTTAACTTGTGCAGTGGATGGAGTTGCTCCTCTCTTAATTAAGGATTAGGGGTTCAGACATGGATATGGAAAAAATCTTTGGAGGAAGCGCTCCCCCGAAGAGGCGCGATACAGTGCGAATTATCTGGATTAATTGGGCGCAAATGCGAATATCGAGCACCAACCAGAAAACCAAAGAATATGAAAAATGAGATAGGAGGTTCGATAGCTTTTGAAAAGTAGACCTTAAAAACAAAAAACAACAAAATGACTTAAATAAATAAGATTAGGACCTAAAAGTAATTAATTAAAAAAACTGTAAATTATTGTGAGGACTACAAAAATCCCCAGGTTCGATAGTTTTTGAAAAGTAGACCTTAAAAATAAAAAACCAAAAAATTGACTTAAATAAATAAGATTAGGACCTAAAAGTAATTAATTAAAAAGTTTTTAAAAAATTAGAAAATTATTGTGAGGACATAGTTAATGAACTTTTAAGACAAATATATAATTTAACTTGTGCAGCGGATGGAGCTGCTCCTCTCTTAATTAGGGATTAGGGGTTCGAACATGGATATGGAAAAAATCTTTGGAGGAAGCGCTCCCCCCCCCCCCCCCCCCCCCCGAAGAGGCGCGATACCATGCGAATTATCTGAATTAATTGGGCTCAAATGCGGATATCGAGCACCAACCAGAAAACCAAAGAACATGAAAAATGAGGTAGAAAGTTCGATAGCTTTTGAAAAGTAGACCTTAAAAAAAAATTGACTTAAATAAATAAGATTAGGACTTAAAATTAATTAATTAAAAAATTTTTAAAAAAAATTGAAAATTATTGTAAGGACTACAAAAATCCCCAGGTTCGATAGCTTTTGAAAAGTAGACCTTAGAAATAAAAAACCAAAAAATTGACTTAAATAAATAAGATTATGACCTAAAAGTAATTAATTAAAAAGTTTTAAAAAAATTAGGAAATTATTGTGAGGACTACAAAAGTCCTCACATTTGCTCTTATATTATATAGTAAACTGTATTCTCAGCAATCCAATCCAAAATTTCCTATTGAAAATGAAGTATTGTCTCCGTCTAAATTTATATGACACTCTTTTATTTATAATTAATATAAAAAATAGTAATAGTAATATTTTTTTAATATAATTTAACTTGGAATTTTTCATCTCATCCTTAATGAAATGATTTCTAATCACACTCAAACAGATAATTATACGTAATTTATTTTAGACAACATATTTTATAAAAGAATCTGTCATTCTTAAGTTTCATGCACAGTCAAACATATTAGTGCTTTCTCTGTTTTAATTTATGTGATTTTTTTTTTTAATCTGTTTCAAAAAAGGATATACCTTTTTATAATTAAAAATAATTTATCTTTTTAAAAAATTACTTTTGAAAAATTATTTATAGCTACACAAATATTAAGAATTAATGTAGATCATAAATTGTTAAAAAAAAATCTTAAACTTTGTGTTAGTAAAAGTGGGTCGAAAGGAGCATCAATTAAAATGGATGAATAGCGTTTAATGCTCCACCGCACTTAGTAGGCGTTCGGACATGCATGCATTTTCATGTCGTGATAAAATCTCAAATTTTTTAAAAAAGTATAATTTGAGATTTCAACTTTTTTAGAAAATATTGACTCATAAGTTTATATTTTATAAAAATAAAATAAAAGTTGATAGATATATTTATCAATTATGTTTACTCGGCATTTATATAAAAAATTAAAAGAACTACAAGTTGATAGTTTATTTATAAAAAAATTACTCTTATCAATCATGTTGGAGTATTATATTAAAGAGTAGTTACATTACAATTTATGTTTAATTTTTCATTTTATTGAACTAAAATTTGATCAATTGATGTTGTATAGTTTTTAAAAAGGTCTTCTAGTAGCGTATATTAATTTTATTATGAATTATAACTTGCTCATTTGATAAGATTGTATAAGAATTGAAAAAAATTTGATGATTTTCACAACTTATAAAAATTTTATGCCCATGAAAAAATATAACTTCAAAATTTAAATTGTATGTCTAAACATGATTCATCTCATGATTTTAAATTTTGTCCAAACGACTGTTTAATATATGTTGATCACTTCAAGGTAGACAAGTAAAGAATCAGATGGTGACTTTTGTCGGTGAAGGACACGATCATTATATAATGCATTGTATTTGAATTATTACGGGTTGATTTTAGCGTGGTTTATGAAGTTTATCTATAGTATTATATTATAAAAGATTTTTTTTCTTACATTAAATAATTTAACTACTTGTGAATTGCTAAAAAAAAATACAAATGATAAGAAAGTTAATTTTCAGCGTCGAGTCATGATATATCCCTGGCCATGCCAAGTTTAAAAAAGGTTATTGTGTAAAACTTTTAGTTGCCGAAGTTCTTAAAAAAAGACAATTTAAAAATATTTCTAGAAAATATAAATGATTATAGCTAGTTTAAAAGTTCGTCAATTTAAAAAAAAAAAAAGTGAAAAGAGTTAAATAATTTGCCTATATACCGTTCGAATTGAATAAGGTTATCCTCGGTTAATTTGTTTTTTCTTATCTAATAGCATCTCCTTAATTTGAAAAAGAAAATCTTATTTTTTTCTTTAACTAGTGACAGACCTCAAGAATTAAAAATAGTTAGATACTTTGCCCATATACTTTTCAAATTGAATAACTTTATTCTATGTTAATTTGTTTTTCTTTTTAATTTAATAGCATCTCCTTCGTTTGAAAAAAAAAAATATATCTTGTTTTCAACTTTAACTCATGACGGAGCTCAAAAAGTAAAAAAAGTTAAACAATTTGCCCATATACTGTTTGAATTGAACCACGCTATCCTATGTTAATTTATTTTTATTTAATAGCGTCTTCTTCGTTTGAAAAGAAAAATTCTTGTTTTTGATTTTAACTTCAATTTGAATCATAATTAAAAAGTTAATAAAGAAAGAATTTAGATAGGTAGAGTTCACCCATCTTATGCGTAAGCTTCGTTAATGATGAGAATAAATATGAGACAGTATACTAACATTAAGGGAATCAATTAACTCAAATTTTCAGCTAATAATAATTAACAAAATTGTTCAATTTCAAATAATACATAAATAAAGTTACATCTTTTTTCTTTTAAGATGGTGTTAAAAACCACGTCAACGCTTGGGTCTCCTCCTACCGGAACGTGACATATATACAATTAATTCAAAAACACGTAAAGTACAACCAGCTAAACGTCCACATCAAAGAATTCAATTATCAAGTGGGGGAGAATTGACATTACTTACTTTGTAAAATTGTTTATTTATTTTACAACTATACTTTAATTTAATGGAGTTAATCGGTAAGTAAGATTCGCCGAGAAGGGACCACAAAGGTACGACATAAACTGATCTAATATTTAACGACTTTGACAATTCAATTTTGGAATCTAAGAATAGTATTTTAATTTTTTAGGCGTACATGAACCTAGTTGAGTGCAATATTAGATGTTTTCGAACTTTAGCTTCCTGTGGTCTATCCAATAAATGTGCATTTTTTTTTTGCAAATTAATGTGCATTTTTTTTTTTTTTTATAAATAAAGACGCACTCGGAGTACGTTTAAGGAAATTGAGTTTTCTTTTCTAAATAAATTGAAGTCCGGTGGCTTGGAAAAGATTTTGAGAAAGTTATTTAATCGAATAAACTATCCAAAATGTTTGTCAAATCTATTTGTTTTACATTAGTAAGTTATCTACGCGTGGATTGTAGGTGTAACCGTCCAAAGTACTCTTAATATGATTAGACATTATCAATTTTGAGTCAAGCTTACATGATTTTCTTTTATAAAAGGTTCACAACATTAAGAATATCAATACACCTTTTATGTAATTTCTTTTTCTCATCAACTTCCAATATGATTCTTGAGCTTATCTGGAGATTCATTGAATGTCATACACATCATTAAAGTATCATATGACCATTGTGTATGTATCTTTAAACTATGAGTAAAGGTAGTAAGTCAATTTGTAGACGGGCAAAGGTAGTGAATATTAACACCTAATTTTTGACCTCCAATAATTTTATATAATTATCCAGAGTTTCTGAATCTCAAACGAAGCTATATTTTTATAAATCAAAATGATTTTACAAAATTATTCTGATAATATTTTGTCATTTCATTTGGTAAAATAACTTCAAAGATATATTGTAAGTCATTTAAAAATAATTTACATATTTTATCATTAACATTAAGGTATTTTTCAAATGTAATCCAAAATAATTATTCAATAATTTTTTTAAGTTATTAAATATCAAATTGACAAATATTTTACTCTGTTGGTTCGAGACAATCGAGCACTTAAATAAAATAATCATTCTACTTCTCAATTGCGAACTACATTTGCATTTTTCTGTGACCCAAGTTGATTACAATTAATCATTTGCCTAATTATGGTTACACTCGAAATTAGTTGTTATACGTTAATTGAGGTTGTAAATTGCTAATTGGTCAATTAATTATAATGTGGTCATAAGGGAAAGGTTCAATTAATGGACATTTGTTTAATTTAGGCTATTTACGAAAATGGCACTTTTTGCCCCCTCCCTATATACACGTGTATACATAGTTATACACGAATATACATATATACCCGTGTATACACTTGTATACTGGTGTATCGATTTGGCCAAGACCCTTTCCTCTTTTTTAAATCGCCTGGCCCAATCCAATTTGGATTGACCCGGCCCAACAACGTGAATATACAAAACATACAGACCAAACATGTCTCATATGTTTGATAATGGTTTCAAACAGTGAAACCCTAGCCGTTCTTGTTTCCTCTGCGCTGCTTCGGTCATCAACAGCCAAAATGCCAAATCTTTTCACGCGTTTTACTTTACACAGTTTCTTTATGGTCATTTAGGGCAAAGCATTCAATGCTTCACCCTCTTTCCACCGTAGCTCTACCCAAACGAGGTATAACCCGTGCTTTTCTCTTGCTTTTTTGCATTTCTAAGGTCAAACGAGTACAATCCTTAATGGTTTTTATCTATATCTTATTTTGAATGCTTGATTTCTATTGGCTGATAATAGTATGAGAAGGAATTCAAAAGAATTCCACCCAAATCTCATTGTCCCACATCGAAAATTAGGGGAAACGTTTTTAGATTTGGGGTTCTATATAAAGAACCCCATATCTCACTTCATGGGGTAGATATATCGAGTAACACATAAAACAAGTCTTAAGATCCACAAATTCGGATTTTGAGCAAGAACATTTGAAAACTTAGGGTTTTTAAGCATTTTTGTGAAATCCTTAACCTTCAAGTGTTTTTAGTTAAAATTTTAAATCTTTTTCTTTGATTCTGTGGCTGAGCTTCGAGGGCGAAGAGTCCAAGAGATCTCCAACTCCATTCTCGACCCATGGCTGCTCAAAAGAAACATTAACCTTTCTCCTACTTATTTTTTCGCATTTTATTTATGTAGAATTCCTTGTTTACGTGCTTGTATGCTATTTTCTGTCATTTAAGTTTAGCGTAGTTAAAAACATGTTTAGTTTCTTTATATATTAGTTAATTTAGATGTTAAAATTAGGTTAGCTTCTATAATCATTTCTGGTTCTTCCTTAAGCAAGTGTTAATGTTGGTTTAAAGTTTAGTAGCAAGTATGCATTTGAGGTGTTTTTGTTCCTTAATCCATATATATTGATGAACATTGTTAGTATAATGAGATTTGGTTTAGCATTAGATCCTAAATGTGATTAAATCATTATCTTGTCATAGTATTTATTATGATTAACTGATTAGTATGTCTGTAACCTAGCTCAATCACTGCCCAGTCCAACCATAGTTATATGATGTTGATTGTCTTGGTTTAACCCATAATAGAGGTTGTCTGTCTAAGGTGATTCTAGCATGTTAAACACAGTTTCATTTCTGTTTGACCATAGCTTATTAAAATTTATATGACCCTTTGTATGTATTGGTATGTTTGAGATCCTGTAGTCTTATTTGCTATATGAATATGAATATCATGTTGAATTTTCTTTTGCCTGAATATAACTGATATGTTTAAAAATAAGTAGGCATGGAGTCTTCATGTTAGTATTGCCATAGAATATGCCAAGGGTGCATATCTGTATGAGTAGAGGTTCAGTCCTACCTTTTAGATTAAACTATGGTAACTCAAAGCATGCTACATGTTCAATATAAGGTGTTTTGTGTCTAAAAACTGCTTATGTGGTTTAATGACTAGACCAAGGCATAACTAGTCAGTCTTCATGTCCACTCTTCCCCTTTTGTCCCCTTTAGGTCTAAATATTAAGAAGTCTGATTTTAAAGTTAAGTCTCTGCATGATTTGCTTTCCCTTTGCCCCTTTGTTATGTTCAGAGCACTGTCAAGTAGTAGATAAGACCATGAAATGGCTTACCATATTGAATATGAACTTCTTTGTTTAGATTAGGACCTGTTTGTTCACCTGAATGGCTATGTACTATTAATTCGTGAACCTGCTCATCCTAATTTAGACACAGCATGAAATAAATTGAATAGTTGCTCTTGAAGTTCTTGATAATTCCTTATGATTATCGAGAATCTGTCCTAATCTATGAAAAACCCATGCTTTACATCCTATGGGTTCTTACATGGAAGTTGTGACTATTATGATATTTTCAAGAAATATACTATATGTTTTATAAGTTTTCGTGCGATTATATTACATAATTATTCTCATGCCGTGATACAAGATACATACATGCTAAATACAAGTTATGCTTTCATGAAACCATGTTTACAAGTTATGATCAAGGGCTTCTTAGCCAACTATATCATGTTCATGTTTTTAGGAGTTGCACAAATTATCGAGAAGACTCAGATAGCTTGAAATTACGTAGCCATCGTAGGATAAGGATCGCTCCGCCCAGTTAGGACGATTCCTTAATTTTCCATTGAATGGATATATCAGGCACGTTACACCTTACACCCTGGCAAGGTATGAGGGCTCTGCTGGTCCGGCAAGGTACCAGACTCCATGTACCCACGTGGTGATATCATATTGTCGATTTATGAAATGCTCTCGCTTCTTATCATGCTATTCTATGCCCTATGTTATTTCTTTCAGTTGCTTTACATACCAGTACATTCAATGTGCTGACGTCCCCTTTTATTGCCCGGGGCCTGCATTTCACGATGCAGGTGCTGATGTACAACACGACGCATCTGCTTAGCAGGACTTCGCACTTATCAGCTTTTAGGTGAGCCCCATATCTTTCGGGGTTTAGACATTTAATATTTACTTATTTTCATGGTAAGATGTGCAGTTAAAGGTATGTTGGGGGGCCTTGTCCCAGTGGGTATGTTTTCATGTTCAGACTTATATTAAAGGTTTCATAGACTAGACAAGTCAGTTAGGTTATGTCAGACTTTCAGAGTCGGTTAGCCTTTTTGGCTCATTTATGATATTATCCCGCATTCATGATTTAATCAAGTATTTCTATTTAATATTAGGACTTACTATATTTTACAAAGGCTCACTATGCATCCATGTGAAGTGCATCAAGGACGAGGATGGTAGGGTACTAGTGGAGGACACTCTCATTAGACGGAGATGGCAGTCGTACTTCCACAAACTCTTGAACGATGAAGGGGACAGAGATATTTTGTTGGGAGATTTGGAGTACTCCGAGAGGTGCCGTGATTTTGGATATTGTAGGAATATAAAGGTTGAAGAAGTTAAGGGTGCTATTCGTAAGATGAGTAGAGGAAGAGCGACCGGGCACGATGAGATTCTGGGGGAATTTTGGAAGACTGCAGGCAGGGCAGGTTTAGAATGGTTGACTCGACTCTTTAATGTCATCTTTAAGACGACTAAGATGCCCGAAGAATGGCGATGCAGTACAATGATTCCTTTGTACAAGAACAAGGGCGACATTCAAAGTTGCAACAACTACAGAGGGATCAAGCTGCTAAGCCACACTATGAAAGTGTGGGAAAGGGTGGTGGAGATGAGGGTGAGGAGAGGCGTGTCTATCTCAGAGAACCAGTTTGGATTCATGCCGGGGCGCTCAACTATAGAAGCTATTCATCTTGTACGGAGACTGATGGAGCAATACAGGGAGAGGAAGAGGGACTTGCACATGGTATTCAACGACCTAGAAAAAGCATACGACAAAGTGCCGAGAGAGGTTCTATGGAGATGCTTGGAGGCTAGAGGGGTACCTGTGGCGTACATTAGGGTGATCAAGGACATGTATGATGGGGCCAAGACCAGGGTAAGGACTTTGGGAGGAGACTCAGAGCACTTCCCAATGGTGATGGGGCTGCATCAGGGATCAACTCTTAGCCCATTTTTATTCTCCTTGGTGATCGATGGATTGACGCGACAAATTCAAGGTGAGGTGCCATGGTGTATGTTATTTGCAGATAACATAGTCCTGATTGACGAGTCTCGCAGCGGGGTTAACGCTAAGCTGGAGGTTTGGAGACAAACTCTGGAGTCTAAAGGGTTCAAGTTGATTAGGACCAAGACAAAGTACTTGGAGTGCAAGTTCAGTGATATAGTACATGAGGCTGACGTGGAAGTGAAGCTTGGCACCCAGGTTATATAGAAGAAAGATAGTTTCAAGTATCTTGGGTCTATTATACAAGGAAATGGGGAGATTGATGATGACGTCACACATCGTATTGGTGCAGGATGGATGAAATGGAGGCTTGCCTCCGGAGTGTTGTGTGACAAGAAGGTGCCACCGAAACTTAAAGGCAAGCTCTACAAAGTGGTGGTTAGACCAGCTATGTTGTATGAGGCGGAGTGTTGGCCAGTCAAGAAATCTCATGTTCAGAAGATGAAAGTGGCGGAAATGAGAATGCTGCGATAGATGTGTGGGCACACAAGGAGTGATAGGATTAGGAATGAAGTCATTCGAGACAAGGTTGGAATAGCCTCAGTGGAAGACAAGATGCGGGAAGCGAGGCTGAGATGGTTTGGGCATGTGATGCGGAGAGATGAAAATGCCCCAGTGCGGAGGTGCGAGAGGTTGGCCAGTGACGACTTCAGAAGAGGTAGAGGTAGGCCGAAGAAGTATTGGAGGGAAGTGATTAGACAGGACATGACACATTTCCTGCTTACGGAAGACATGACCTTAGATAGGAGGGTATGGAGGACTCATATTAGGGTAGACGGATAGTAGGTAGTCGCGTTTATCCTCCCTTGAGAGTAGTTATGTTGTGGTATAATTTCTTGTCTCTTGATTTCTGCGAGTATCTGTTGGTTCATAATGGCTTATTTACCTTCATTTACCTTCATTGTTTTCATTTTCATAGTTATTTATAGCAGTTAATTCTCCTTTTATCATAACTTTTTTGCTTTGTTATTCCTTGTTTCATAGTGTTTTCGATACGCTTGATCATATCTAACCTTTTGTCTTGTCTTTCTTTCTCTCCTCTCTTGAGTCGAGGGTCTTTCGGAAACAGCCGCCCTACCTTTCAAGGTGGGGGTTAGGTCTGCGTACACTCTACCCTCCCCAGACCCCACATAGTGGGATTATACTGGGCTTGTTGTTGTTGTTGTTGTTGTCACTATGCATCCATGTCTTGTTCCGCTTATGATACGTCCCATGATGATTCAGTAAGCTATGTGGTTCACTCGGTCACATGCAGTATGGCACCGAGTGTCGTATTACGCTCAGGCCATGGTTCGGGGCGTGACATTTGCCTCCTTTTTTCTCTGCCCCATCTTGTAGTTTGTGTCCTGATCTAAGCATGTTAAATCTTGGCTGAGATAGTGTTTGTGTTGAAATGGATTCATTAAGGATTGTAACATCCCGTAAATCCGAGTTAGGTGTGAATGTATGAAACTAGTATAAAGATTATATTTTAGCTATATAAATTCATTCGGGATGAACTCGAGTGATAGACAGTCGTTTTGAAGTCAAACCAAAAAGTGGAGTTCTTAAGGCCTTTTAAATTCATCTAAGTCTGAAATAGTCTGTACTTATGGCCAGTTTTTGGGTATTTTCGTTAGAAATTTGAGAAAACTCAAAACATGAAATTTGTAGGCCTTTAAAATACCTTTCCAATCATATATTACGCGAAGTGCCCTTCAGGTGCGCGATCGCGCACCAACGGCAATGTTCCTTCTGCGTGAAGTGGGCCTCCAGCTGTGCAACTGCGCATCAAACATGACATTTTAAAAGCTTAAATTCGTTATATTCATTCTCACTTCGTTTTAAACCAATTTTTCTAAGGAAAAGTACCCTAAAGAAGTCTCTCAAGCCCTAAGGACGAAGCTCTTATCTCCTAAATTTCAAGATACTTTAAGGTAAGCCTATTCCAATCCATTCTAAGTCAGTTCTAACATACGTTCATGATTATTAAGTAGAAATTCAATGTTCTTAACCTAGGGTTTTCAAGAAAACCCAATTAAATGGATTCAAGACTAAGGCTTTTGGAGTTCCTCTTCAAGTCCAAACCTTTACTACAAGATTGGAGCATTTCCAAGTATGTAGAGTTTCTATCTACGTATGGGAACATATTTGTTCTTTCTTACGCCACGTTCTTCCATGAAAGTATGAGATTATATCAAACTAGGGTTTTAATTCATGATAACCCTAAGTACATGTACCATGATATACTATGATTGTATGATTACTTCGTTATTGTGTTCTTAATAGTCCCTTTTGGTATCTGTCCGTAATCTATGAAAATCCATACTTTGTATTCCATGGGTTCTTACATGCAAGTTGTGAAATATTATGTTTATTTTCGTGAAAATCCTACATGTCTTCATGTTTTCATACAAGTTATATTATATATATAACCTTTATGTTATAATACAAAGCAAGAATCATGTTTATAAGCAAGTTATATCATTCATGGGCTACTAAGCCAATTATATCCATGTTCATGTAATTTGGAAGTTGCATAGAGTACCGAGAAGGTTTTATACCTGAAACTACGTATGCCAACGTAAAATAAGGATCGCTCCGCCCAGTAGGACGTTTCCATCATATATTCCCCATTGAGGGATTTGGATCCATTCATGTTCATATTCATGTCTTGTACCCAGGCAAGGTACATGATGGCTTGGCTGGTCGGGGAGAGATCAGACGCCACGTACTAATGTGGTGGTTACATGTCGGTTATACTAATGCTCTCCCGCAGATACTTTTCTCATATATACATATAAACATATATATACATACGTATATATACACATATATGTATATATATATATGTATTTATATGTATATATGTATATATATATGTATTTATATGTATATATGTATTTACGTTCATGCTCATGATCAGGTTTCAGTTTCAGCCCATATCATGTTATTTCATTGGCCATGTCTATTTCATTTAGCTGCTTTACATATCATTACATTTAATGTGTTGACGTCCCCTTTGTATTACCCGAGGGCCTGCATTTCACGATGTAGGTACGGACTTACAGAACGACGCTTCTGCTCAGTAGGATTTGCTCGTATCAGCTTGTTGGTGAGCTCCATCTTATTCGGGGTGTTATCCTTATTTATTTCCATGTCATGTTTAGCAAGTTAAAGTATGCTGGGGTCCTTGTTCCAGCAAGTATGTTTTACAGTTCAGATTCATGATACAGGTTTCATAGACTAGACAGTCAGTTACGTCAGATACTCGAAGTTGTGTAGCCATCTTTGGCTTAGTTTATGATATTTTTCGCATTCACGTTTATACAAGTACTTTATTAAATTTACGACTTCTCATGTTTCATTAAGCTCATCATGTTTCATGTTATATTCTGCTCATGTTACGCCTAATGATGATTCAACAAGCCATATTTATTGATCGGTCACATACAGTAAGGCACCGAGTGCCGTGTTACGTCCAAGCCATGGTTCAGAGTGTGACAAGGATATAGGTTAAGTTATATTGGTCTCTAAGCCTAAATTCCTATATATCCTATCCCCAGTTCCCCTTTAAATGCTATATATGAGAGGTTCAAATGACATGAAACTATTCCAAACAAAATTCAAACCCTATGTGTACTTTACCTTATTTTTCATCCATCCCCAGAATTGGAAATTTAAATTGACCTTAGGCTTGCTATAGTTAAGTTAAAGCTAAGCCAATAAGTAAGTTACAATATGTAGATTAGCTCATGTGCTTGTCTGTCTTTCCCTTCCTCGTCAACACCAACAGGGAATAACTTTAAACCAATTATGTTAATTGAAATCTGGATATGTTGTTTAAAAGATGTGGTATAAAACTGAGTATGTTGGCTTGTTAGGATTAGAAAAATGCTACATTTCTCTTCTTTGTCTTTCCAAAGATCATGTTTGCTTTTTGCTAATTCTTGTTTTGGAAATTTGTTTGCTATAGAAGGATATATATTAATATACTATATGTACACAATCTTGTGTGTTTATATTTATGGCATATACTGACCTGTATATTGACAATACTCTTAGCATATCTCACTTTAGGTTTTCTTGAATAGGAACCCTATTTACTAAGTATTGGGCTTTGATACGCTTAAATTACATCTTTAAATAGTGTAAAGTGGATGATGTCAAATATAATAACCCAACAAAGTTGGGGTTGAATCGCACAGGAAATATGATGTGAAAAGGTTACTAAACTCGTAGAATGCTTAATTTAGGTCTAATGTCTTCATGTAGTGATTTTGATAAAAGTTGGTGGTTTATGACTAATGGCTAACTAATTTCTTTAGATTGTAATTTATGGTAAAAGAAACCAAGGTTGTGTCCCCTTTAGATAAGGTGTGTGATCATGAGTATTGATCTTGATATACTTTTAGTGGATTGTTATATGAATCTCTATTATTTCTCAATAAATAAAGATTATCTCTTTCTATGATTTTTCCAAATATAAGAAAGGAAATATTGAAGAATGGTTAATTATGCCAAGTAAATTCTTCTTATTCCTAAGTGAATTTATTAAATAAAGTTTAAAGCTTTGAGTTCTTATTATTTATTCTTACCAAGCCCTAATTATTTTTCCAAATAAATCAAGGTTTATGGCTTTAATCAATGTTTGCAGCCATTAATTATGAATGAAGAATGAAGAATAAATAAACACTAATAATCTATTATGTGTATATCAATCACAAAACACCATCATTGGGTTCACAACCCTAAGAAGGAAATAGCTGCTCATGAACAAGTAATAAGAAGTTGAAGAATTCATAATTGCTTACTTTGGATAAAAAGTGGAATTGATAAAACTTGAATTGATGTTTTGAATCTCCAAAGTCAAGAGCGTATTTAATGTTCTAAACCAAAAATTAGAAATATAATAACTGGTACGAAATAAAACCCTACATTGGACTATTTATAGGTTTTGTAACACAAAAGTTACAGAATTACACTTTGGTCCCCGACGACATAAAATACGGTCCGTATTTCACATTACGGACCGTAAACTAGCTTACGCCTTGTTTTTCCTTCAAGATCTGGGAAACTGCAACATCATGGATTATGGACTGTATTTTGATTTACAGTCCGTATTCTGCTTGATCATATTTCAACTTGTAAAACTTCAACTTTCTGCCAAGTGTCTAAATGCTAAATACACTTTGAAATACGAACTGTAAAGTGGAATACGGTCCGTAAAAGTTATTTGTATTTCACCATCTTCTTAGCATGCCGTTCTGATTCTACTTATCTTTAATTATGCCTAAGGAATACGACCCGTAATTGAGAATACGGCCAATATTTTGTCATCAAGGCCAAATTCTGCACTTCAACAGTTTTTATCCCAAGATTTCTCCATTACCTGAAAAATACTAAAAACACATTAAATTGCCACTAACTTGCTTAAAAAAAAGTAAAACTTCTCGTAAAAAGACCTTAGATGTGCCATAATTTTCCGGCACATCAACACCCCCAACTTAAAGTCTTTGCTTGTCCTCAAGCAAGTTATACAACACAATTAATCGATCTAACATCTAGATATAACGTAGTACTAATGGCTACAATGGTTTTAACTTCGAACTACGGGCATGCATGTTTATCATAAATAACCACCTTAACTTTCAAAATCAGAACAAAACTCATACTCAGGATACTACAACTCACAGTGAAGTTTCAATGCATGTCATAATATTACCAGAAGCACCAATATACGCACAAACGTTGCTTTTTTTTTTGAATGCTCATAATTTCATCCGAATGCCCTCACATAGACCAAAGAGTTTCCCTCACACATACATACACCACAATAGGGACTAAGACAAAGGAGAAGAGAAGTCACTCACTCTCACAAACAAATTCACAGATTGCATTTACACATATTATAGGCTTGCCGTCGTTTTCAATATTCTCATATTTGGACATCTTAGTTATGATCACTCTAGGACTTTGTAGGGTTGTAATGTAGGCTGTGGGACGGGTAGGATACATATTTGGTCAATAGTGGCTCGCCCTCCTTGAACACTACACTTTTTTCTACTTTATTCACCCTTCTTACTTTGCTTCTTTACTTTATCCTGTTGGGTCAGTGTGACTTTATTAGACTAACACTAATAACCTTTTTTTTTTCTTTCAGATTTTCTAGTTTTTTTTTCCAACACTTTGCTTATCAACACCGAGCCCTACTCCATATAACTGTACTTCAACTTAGGCTTTTAGCCTCATTCTCCATAGAATTCACCTAACAACCCCAACTTATTCCTTTTTCACACTCATAATGTCAAGGAGGGATTTTGGTGCAAAAAATGGGATTATTCAAAGAAAGGGTAAAGGCTCATTAACGGCTAGTCAAAGAAAATAGGTCACATAGGCTCAAAATGGTTAACTAGGGATCATTGCTCATTCATGTATGGACAAAAAGCATTTAGAAAGGGTTTCCAATTACACAAGGACGACCTAGGATCATTTCACTACCAACACATCCTAAAATGCAAACACGACTACTCGGGCAAGTTCTAGATTTCAAGCACACTAAGTGAACGAAACTAAAACTCATAACACACAATGGCAACGAAATTCAGCTTAATACAACATCCCAAGTAATCATTTAGCATACTTAAAACTCTCATAATTATCATGTCATGAAAAGAACCAATCCTGTCAATTCATAGTTATTCCTAAGCATTCATCAAAATTTGAGGGGTTCCCTTTTTTCTTTAAGCATCTTTCAAAATAAACATGCCGTAAGTTACTAAAGTACTACCATATAAGTCAAAAATACTCTATTCTACCTAAAAAACCTAAACATGCCAGTTTCAATAACAAAAACCTCTCAGGAAAAGAACTCTGGCAAAGAAAAGCAGGGGGGGGGGGGGGGGGGGTTCCTAAACACATATTTACAATCCCATCCCCAACAGAAAAATCAAGCACTGTCCTCAGTGCGTCAATAATAAGATCAAGAAAAAAGGGAGTCAAATCTGTCACCCTAAGAACTGCGCGTATCTTAAGACTAGCCTGTCTCATTAGGCGGCTTACTACTGGGTTTGCCTGATCGCCGTTGTGGCTCAATTAAGGAATTATGGATGGCCTGTTACAACTACTTTTCCTCCTTATTCTTCAATCTCTTATCCAACTTCTCGGGATCCTCAAATGTCTCACAGACCCTCTTGCCTTTGTCCCGCTCAAGGGATGCAACATCCTCCTCTTCTTCAAACCCCATCAGATCCAACACCGGAATAATACTTGGAAAAGTGGCACGTGGTGATGGAACTGGTGTGGCTATTGGACCTTGCTTTTTAAGTACCTCAAGCTACTTCTTCAGACTCTCCAACTCACTTCTCAAGGAAACAGACTCCCCACTGGGTACGGTCTGCTCTCGAGTCACCAATTTAGACTCAAAGTTATCTAGTCTAGCCTGATATACCTCGTGCTTCTTCTGGAATTCCTCACGGATCTCTGTAGTAGCCTCTCTAATCAATTTTTCCACTATCTTCACCACCTTTGGTTTGAACTGTTGCAGGATTCTCCCTATCTGTCTTTCAGCCTTCACTGCCTTGAATGCAATCTGACTATAGTTATCATGGCTGAAATTTAGCAGCTTCTGGATCTTGAGGCTCAGTGGAAGCAGTTAAAGTGGCAGACCCTGAGGGAGGACCATGTATAGCAGCTGTAACACGGGCTGTCTCGGTTACGGAAGCCGGTGCATCTATCATCTCAGTCGTAGCCTCGATACTCGTGGCAACACTCTGTGGGACACCTGTAGTGGTAACAACAGGCTCACTAATAGTAGCATAAATGTTGGGCTTTACTGGATCTGTCCTAAAAGCATGGCTTGGACTTAATTCTAACGGAGTATTGTCGTCATTGCCGAACTAATCGGCCTCATTATTATCCTTGTCCGGAACCTTATTCTTCCTCTAATCTTCCATACGGATAGCTTTGATGGTGTTGTCCTATTCCTCGCCCTTCTACACAACTCCGTGATAAGACATGGGAATACCATGGATTGCTTGGCTTGTGTGCCCTCACATGCAGCTCCTTAGAAACTAGCTCTGCAACATCTATCAGATACTTTGACATAAACAAGGCAATAATGACTACCTAACTGGTCATAAACGTGTTGTCAGCGTGGGTTGGAGTGATCCGGTACCTAAGTAGCATCCACCAAAATATGGCTTCCGTCGACAAGCAACTTTTAGTAATCCTCACTCTCCCATTATCTGTTCATTTCTACTTGTGTGACTGAGATGTGATTGTGGCTACAGTCCATTCCCTCACAGACTTTTTGTCGTTCCTTGCTATCTTGTCTAGGAATATGCTCAAATCGGTAGTTGCAACATAGTCATTGCCAAATAGAACTCTGTTTATGGCCTTGGAGGAAATATCTACACAGGAGTTCCAGACGGTCATATTCTCCAACATAGGGACTTAATGCCAAGCGCGACTCGAATTTTTTAGATCATTCAACATAGCCCCATTTGCCGCATAAAATTCCCTCACCACGTGCAGAAAATACTCTCCTGGCTCATAAATGAAGGCATCCAACTAATACATCCTGAGGGTCTTGTCAATCTGCGGATATGTCGAAACACCCTCGAAAATCAACTGTCGCTATTTAAATATGCTCCTCTGTGGCTTGCCCCCGTTTTTTGTCCTGGCTATCCATTAGTCATGTAACTCTTTTGAACCTTTGAACGAAAACCTGAGTTTTTATTTCTCTAAACGTTTGGCCGGATGGCTAATTTTCGAGCCTCTGGTAGTGTATCGGCATCCTAAGCTTAGCTAGCACTTGGCTCCTCTGAGCCACTTTCTTGCTCAGTTTGTTGGGTCACTCCCCTGATTGCCGCTTTAGCGTCAGAATCCCTCTTCAAACTGGAGGCTTCCGACGCGAACTTGGACGGTGTCATGGTTGGAGGTGTAGATGTGCCTTGTGCGGGGGCCCCTCTGACCTTTGGTGGGCATATAACCTCTCTGTACTCGGACCCTGAATTTTCTCCTTCAGAATTAGAGGGCTCATCCATCAGTTTAAAGTCCGAGCCTACTTGCTTTCTTTTGCCCTTGCGTCGGGGCCTCGCTCTCCTTATAGCATTTCTTTTCTGACCCATTCCTGTAAAAGACACATCCCACTAGTGACTACGAAATAACTAAACAAAAGTAAAAAAAAAAAGAACTTTACACAGAAACTATGTTTTGTCTGTGACCATAAACATAAAATACATACCATAAAGTGAAATACGGTCCGTAACTCAGCTAATATTGTGCCATTTTTTTTACCTGATTGTTTTTATGGCTTTTCAATTTAATGACTAAATACTAATCGCAAAGTGAAATATGGCCCGTATCCTGAGTTCATCTTTTGCTTCCCACAGTCACTTAACAAAGTTTATTTTGGCTGTTCAAGAAAACATCAATTATCATGGTTTCACATTGTTTTCGGGGTTGGGTTACTCAGAATTCACCCAATTTCATACCAAAATTTTTTCAATTACTCATGGTTCATGCTATTGATGGGCATACCAAAACTTAAAATTTGAAATTCAAGGAATGGAATTCCCTCCAAACCATTTGGGTCCTATTAACAAACTTCCCATGAGAATTACAATCTTATAACATCATTATCCTAATACAAGATCATTAACTAAGACAAATTTCACAAAACCCTAGTGTAATCAACACCTACCAACTATTTCATACCCAAATTGAGTAAATTAAAAGTGGAGAATGTCAATCATACCTGAAATGATGAATACTAGATGACAACCTTGAAGAACTTTGAGAGAAAACTCAACAAGAACAGTTAAAACGCAGGACAGAGAGATTAGGGTTATTATTTGGTGAAGATGATGAATTTAAGATGGTACAATGATGTATTTATGGAGATGAGGGGTGGAAGATGATGGGTTTAGTGGTGGGAGGTCGTGGGTTTTGTGAATTAAGAGTGGAAGCTATGTTTGAAGTGGTGGGAATATGAAAAGATACGGTATATATTTTCCCCTCTGCCCGTTATTTAATTGACTGCCCGTCATTAATTTTTTTCGATCGTTAAATACGGTCCATAAAATGACATACGGGGCCGTATTTAATGATATTTGTTGAGACAATGCACTGTGTTGTGTCATGAAGGATTACGACCAGGTTTACGGGCAGTATTTTGAAATACAGTTAGTAAATATGGCCCATATACCATGGTCGTAATTTTTCATATTGCAATACAGTGCTACTGTTTTACGACATTGTCAAATACGCGTTGTTTTACGCCCCGTATTGTGAAATACGATCCGTAAATCAAAGACGTATTTTGTAATGTTGCAAAAAAGTCTATCTGATGCTTAACTTACCTATTACTCATCAATGTTTTCTGCAATATATCCCTGCACCAAAACAAACGTTACCCTATAAGCTTTTTTTTATAAGAACAAAAGAAAATAAACATTACTCTTGGATTGCCTCCTAAGAAGCGCTTGATTTAACGTCGTGGCACGACGGTGGTACCAGCTTACTCCTGGTTGGAATGCACTGGGTCAGCATTCGTTCCAAAGGTGCTTTAACCGATAGCGGTCAACATTTCTGTAACACCTCGTACTCTCATATTAAACCATAACGGTAACATCCCATAAGTTTGAGTTAGGTCCTAATGGTTAATATTGGTATTATAATGACATTTTAGTTATGTGAATCCTATCGGGATGATTTCGGGCGCTGGATAATCGTTTTGATGTCAAACCAAGAAGTGAAGTTCTTAAGGCCTTCTAAATCCGTCTAAATCTGAGACAGTCTTCATTCATTGCCAGTTTCCGAGCATTTGCGTTAGTTATGATTGAAAAATTCCTCTTTAAATTTTAAATCTTGTGAAATACCTTTCCAACGGTATATTATTGTGGCCAAATGAACATTTGTACAAAAAGTTATGCCCATTTTACTAAACAGTGTTCTGCCGACTTACGGTAGAATTTACGGGCTGTAAATTATTTACGAGCCATAAATTTGGTCTATAAAAATTATCCAGAAAACCCAAATCACTGTAATTGATTTACGGTAGGATTTACGAACAATAAATCTTTTACGAATCGTAAAAGTGAGCGTAAACAGGTCCGATAGCAACTTAAAACTTCGTTTTAAGGCTTTTTCACTTCATTCTTCACATGCCCGAGCCCTGGAACAACTATTCTCTCTTCTCCTCATCCTCATACATCAAGGAAACTCCCTCCCATGTATTCGCAATTTAATGATTTTACATGAATTCTAAGCAAAATCTCCTATGGTAACAACCTAAGGTTTTCAAGAAAACTCATCTCAAGGTTCAAGATTCAAGATTTTGGAATTCTTCTTGAAAGATTCAGACTTTTCTCAAGTTTCTGGAGTGATTAAGGTATGTAGATTTTCTATATACGTGTGGGAACATCTTTGTTCTTCCCCACGCTTCTTATTCCGTAAAGTAAGAAGCTTTACGAAAACTAGGGTTTTTAACCATGTTCATGATAACCCTAGGTACATGCCCCATGTTATATTATGTATTAAATTGTTATAAATTCTTCATTTTGTTCTTGATACATCATTATGATTATTGAGAATCTGTCCATAATTCATGAAACCCGTACTTTGCATCCCATGGGTTCCTACATGCAAGTTATAAATCATTATGTTATTTTCAAGAAAACACCCTACATGTTTTACACGTTTTCATGCAAGTATATTATGTAACTATATTGTTCAAATCCATGTTTTACAAACTATTTGATATGAAACCATGTTTATGTTATATCACTTCAGAACGTGTTTACAAATTATTTCATGAAACCATGTTTACAAGTTATTTCGTGAAATCATGATTACAAGTTAATTCACGAAAATCATGAGCTTGTTAGCCAACTATATCATGTTCATATTTTTGGGTGTTGCACAAGTTACCGAGAAGGCTCAGATAGCCTGAAACTACGTACCCACCGTAGGGAAAGAATCGTTTCGCCCAGTTAGGACAATTCTTTAATTTTACACTCAGTGGATCCATCAGACATGCTACACCTTATACCCTGGCAAGGTATGGGGCTCTGCGTGTCCGGGAGGTACCAGACTCCACGTACCCACGTGGTGATATCATGTTATCGGTTTATGAAATGCTATATATATATATATATATATATATATATATATATATATATTCATGCTCATGTTCAGGTTTTCAGATTTACTTATCATGTTATTTCATTTAGTTGCTTTACATACCAGTACTTTCAATGTACTGACGTCCCTTTTTATTGCCCCGGAACCTGCATTTCACGATGCAATTACGGATTTATAGGATGACGCATCTGCTTAGTAAGACAACATCTGTATCAGTTTATTGGTGAACCCCATCTCATTTGAGGTTTGGTCAACTCTTTATTTTATGATTAGCTACTGGAGGCTTTTTCCCAGCAAGTATGTTTTCTAGTCAAACTCATGATAGAGGTTCCATAGACTAGACAAGTCAGTTATGTTATGTCAGACTTTCAGAGTCGTATAGCCATTTTGGCTCATTCATGTTATTTCCGCACTCATATTTCAACAAGTATTTTTATTAAGTATTATGACTTATTACATTTTATAAAGGCTCATCATGCATTCACATTATATTTTCTCTCATGTTATGCCTCATGATGATTTAGCAAGCCATGTGGTTCGCTCGGTCACATGCAGTAAGGCACCGAGTGCCGTATTTTGCCTAGGCCATAGTTTGGGGCATGAGAAATCCTATCCCCATCAACCATTCTGTGACAGTGCTTCACCTTCTGCCCGTTCACCTTAAATGTCTGAGTTCCATCTCCGAACTTCTGTTCAATCACCCCATGGGGTGAACACCTAACACCTCAAATGGACCAGACCACCTTGATTTTAGCTTTCCCGGGAGTAATTTCAACTAAGAGTTTTCATGATTTTCTTATCATGATACTGCTTCATCCTCTCTTTATAAAGCACTGAACTTTTATACGCCTGGTACCAAAATTCATCCATCTCCTTTAGTTGAAACAACCTGAGTTTGGTCGCCTCTTCCCAATCCATATTCAATTTCTTCAAGGCCTATATAGCCTTTTGTTCATGTTCAACCGGCAGGTGACAAGCTTTTCTGAAAACGAGCTTGAAGGGTGAAGTCCCAATCGAAGTCTTAAAAGCAGCCTGATAAGCCAATAGAATATCATAAAGCTTGCGGGCCCAATCAGTTCTATTTGCATACCGTTTTAGCTAGAATACTCTTGATCTCCCGATTGGAGACTTTAAATTTCCCATTTTTCTGAGGATGACAGAGAGTTTCCACCCTATGTTTCACTCCATACTTCTCCATCAATCTCGTGAAGGCTCTATTGCAAAAGTGGGAACCACCATCACTGATTATAGCCCTCGGAGTACCAAAACAAGTAAATATGTTTTCCTTTAGGAACCCCATGACACTCTTGGCCTCATTGTTAGGTGAGGCCACCGCTTCTACCTATTTCGACACATTGTCCACAACAACCAAGATATACTTCATGCCACCAGAGCTCATAAAGGGCCCGTAAAATCAATCCCCCAGGCATCAAACACCTCCATCTCCACCACAAAATTCATAGGCATCTCTTGCCTTCTGGGTATGCTCCCTTGCCTCTGACATTGATCATAAGATCGCACCAATAGATTTGCATTATGAAATATAGTCGGCCAGTAATAACCGCATTCAAGAACTTTAGCAACAGTCCGGTTACTACTATGATGACCCCCAACAGGAGAGTCATGGCATGCCTTTAGAATCGCCATCACTTCACTTTCGAGAACGCAAAGCCGAATAATGTTGTCAGTGCATGTTATGAACAAGTAAGGCTCGTCCCAATAGTATTGACAAGAATCCCGCAAGGATTTCTTCTTTTAGGATGCTTTGATCTCTTCTGGAACTATGTCTATCACCAAATAATTAGCAATGTCTGCATACCATGGTGCCACCTCCATTGACACAGCCAACACCCTCTCATCTGGAAATGCATTATCGATATATAGCTCATCCAAAGGTCTCCCAGCTTCTTCAAGCCGAGAGACATGGTCAGCAACCTGATTCTCAGTTCCTTTGCGGTCTTTCACCTCAAAGCCAAACTCTTGTAGCAATAGCACACATCGGATCAATCACGGCTTAGCTTCCTTCTTCACCATCAAGTATCTCAGTGCAGCATGATCAGGCAAATAGGCCTAAAACTTCTCAATAGAAAAAACTATTGCAAGCAACTCTTGCTCCGTCACTGTGTAATTCATCTGAGCAACATTCAATGTTTTGCTTGCATAATATATCGGATGCATGATTTTTTTATGTCTCTGGCCAAGCACGACACCGATATCTAAGCCACTTGCATCACATATCAATTCGAATAGTAGAGAACGGTCAAGAGAAACAATAATAGGGGTTGTGGTCAACCGCTGCTTTAGTTCATCGTAACGCCTTTCGGCACTTCTCGTCAAATTCAAACTTAGCTTCTTTTTCAAAAAGCTTGCGCATCGGATTAGCCATTTTTGAGAAATCCTTGATGAAACGCCTATAGAAACCAGCGTGCCCTAAAAAGCTCCGGACACCCTTAACTGAGATAGGCGGAGGAAGCTTCGAAATCACATCAATCTTTGCTTGATCGACCTCAATCCCTTTTTTCGAGAATCTATGGGGAATCTGGTGTTTGGTGCCTGCAACGCGGCACCGTTATGGCGGTGTGATGACCGCTGGGGCGGTCATGAGTGATTTAGGCTTTACCGCTGCGGCGGTGACCCAGCCACCGTAGCGGCACCACTGTAGCAGCACTCCCTCCGCCGTGGTAGTTACCGGCTGTGACATATTATTAAATGTGTCTTAAATAAGTCTTAGACCCTCATTATTTCATATCTCGATATTGGAGCTTAGTGAAACTGTTCTTGGAGGCAAATTGAGGAGATTCTTAGAGGTAAAACTTTGTCTAATCCTTTACTCTTCCTTAATCATAATTATCTTAGAATTTCCCCTTTCCTTTTACAATCCCTTAGAGTTGGAATTTGAAGAAGGGTTTTGGGAAATTTTCCCTTAAGGTCCTATATTATAAATTGATGATGTTAATGAGAAAACTTGATGAATCTGAGCTTCGTAATCATATATCTTCCACTTTTAACGTTGAATTTCGAATTTGGAGAATTAGGGTTCATACCCAATTTAGGGGTTTTTACTAGAAATTAGATTTGGGGATAATTCTTCAGCTAAATCAATAATTAATTATTGAGTTATGATTACCTACGATTCAATTTGATATTTTACCCGTGAATTTTGTTTCGCCCTTGTGGGTCCGTTTCCCCAATTTCTTGGGTTAAAATGGACTTAATTGATATCATAGCAAAATTAGTATCATTATTCATGATTTCTAATTTAGAATTCGATTATGCTTAGACTACTTTATTTCTGAGCTTCAAAGGAAGGGCAAGGCGATAGAGTGACTTGTTGGTGTTGCGGTTCGGCAGTCTAGGTAGGTTATGGTTCACCTTTGGTGAGACTTAGTATAGTGAATCACATATTTAGATTATAATGTCGGAGACAACATATGAACCTTCGGGTATGAAGCTGGGATGGATATTGCCTTAGGTTGGGCCCTGATGTGTGTTGGGACTAGCCACCCCGTTATACGTGTTTGATTATTTAATTGTGTTGGCTTGGTGCCATGTGTAGTTGGTAGATAACGAATATCGCTTGTTGCCTGATTCAGATAGGATTGACATACCCGTTGTTGGTATTTGTACTTTTATATATTATTGGTGTACCCACTATTGGTACTTGAGGTTATTGATATATCATTAGCGTATCCGCTGTTGGTACTTGATTTATCTATGTTGGCATACCCACTGTTGGTATTGTGATGTGATGCATTGTTGGTGTACCCCGTTGAGGTACTTGTGATATTGATCTTGCTTGTTGATGATTGACATATGCATTGTACGCATTCTCTCATAATTATTATGCATGACCGATATCCGGTAATGATCCGGTATCATTGATTGAGCAAAACTCATATTTGATAAACTCTTTTAATTGAACGATTGTGAAAAAGGCCGATGTCCGAAGATCCATTCTGGAATCGTTGTTTATATGAAACTAATACTTGAAAAACTCTTTTACTTGAGTGATTGTGAGGAGGCCGATGTCTGAGGTTCAATTCTGAAATCATTGATTTATGAAACTAATATTTGACAACTCTTTTAAGTGATTGTGAGGAGGCCGATGTCCGATGGTTATATTCGGGCATCGTTGTTGCATGGCCGATTCCGATGTTATTCCGGAATCGATTGTAGTGCATGGCCTCCGCAGGTCCCCCAGAGTGGTGCCAGTGAGACTTCCCCTGTGAGCAATTAGCCAGAGTCCTGTCTGTCTGTTTGGCAAAGATCCGGGATGGGTGACACTTATACTTCGCGAGTCACACTGGGTTGTGCTGTCCAGACATCGATATTTCTGTCCGGAGTGCATGTGTACACCTCATTTACATAGCATGGCATGGCATCACATTCATACCATCATTTCATTGCATTGCATTATGATATGAGTGAGATGTGGTGATGACTGTAATGTGACAATTGTGTTGTTGATAATTGGACTGCGATGATTCTATTGTGGTGATTGTTTCAGGATCGGATATACTCAGACTTATTATATTGCAGTTTAGATACTTACATAGGTGTTGACGGCTACTCGGTTGCGATTATATTGTTTGAATTGTGTTAACTATGCTGAGTCAGCCTATGATGCCTACCAGTACTATTGTTTGTACTAACCTACACTTGCTGCATTCTTTTATGAGTGAAGAGTATCAGGCCGGATCTACTCCTCTGATTCATGGCTGATCGACCCCTCAACTTCTACTTGAGTTTTCTAGGGTGAGCATGGTATCCGCTGACCTCGAAGACTCTTCTATTGCTTATGTCTTACTTTTCTTTCAAGACATGATTTGAGACTATTTATGTATTATTATTCAGATCTCAGTATTCAAATTTAGATGCTCTTGTATGACCAGGCCAGATACTGGGGTGGATTCATTTGCTTCCGCACTTATCTATATTATATCATATTGTCAGACTTACGTCATTTTACTTCTTCCGCTATTATTTTGTTGATTGTGAACGTTGAGTTAAGGGTTCGCCTACCGAGGTGGGAAAGGTAGGTGCATTGTTGCCTTTTAGAGGTGAGTTATCTCCCTCGCAATGCTAGGGTTCCTTTTTTTTTTTTTCTCAAAGAGGTCTAGTTTTCTCTCTCTTAGTGGTTGTCCGCAACACAAGCTCCTTCCAGTCAATTTTTTAGATTTTTTTTCTTCCGTTGGAGTTACTGGAACACTCCAAGTTAGCCCTACCAGTTTTTGATTTTTTCCAATCACAAGAAATTAAGGTTCCAGCGTGGCAGCCATTTTTTCCAGCAAGATCTACTGGTTTTTAGAGATCTGCAGTTTTATTTTCCAGTGATATTTTGCACCTACAACCATTGTTTCAGATTTTTCTGGCGTGTTTTCCGGTGACTTTTCAGGTTCAGATTTTTTTTTACAGTATTTACACACGGCATCTGTTTGTGAGGTATTTCTTTCTTGGAACACATCTAAATTATTTAGATCTATGACTGTTCAAACTATGAGAGATACAAAAAGGAACAGATAATAGTTTTGTTTCATAAATTTGTGCTGGTCAGTCTAATATTGCAGAAAATGTGGAGACGTTTAGAGACACTACTTCTGGAGAGACTTTGTGTCCGGATGAAGTTCAATAACTTTGTCGTCTTTTGAACAAAGTTGACTCTTTAAATGCTGCTAGTTTAATTATGTGCAGTCAGGTATTGCCTTTAATGCTCAGCTTAATTCTTGGATTATTGATTTTGGTGCGAATAGACACATGACAAGCTCTTCTAAAGGTCTTCAAAATTACTCTCTTAGTTCCAAAGGGGATTATGTCTGAATAGCCAATGGCTCCCTAACCCTTGTCTCTGGAACAGGTTCACTCTTTTGTACCCCTGATATTACCTTATCATCCATTATTCATGTTCCTGACTTTCCTGTTAATCTATTATTTGTTAGCGCTATCACAAAAGCACTAAACTGTAGTGTAAAATTCTTTCCAGATCATATTGTTTTTAAGGACCTTCAAACAGGGACAAAAGATTGGCAGTGGTAGATTGTATGATGGCTTATATTTGATCAATGGAGCTCGAGATTCTGGTCAGGATTATTTAGGAACGAATAAGGATATCAACTAAAAAATAATACAGTGGCATAGACGGTTGGGACACCCTTCCTTTTGGCTTTAAAAAGGTTATTTCCTAGTGTATTTTCCAGAACTGAGTTTGAATCTTTGTCTTATGATGCTTGTGAATATGACAAGCACATTAAAAACTCTTATCCTTTGATTGACAATAATAGTACAATTCCTTTTTCGATCATTCATTCTGATGTATGGGGCCCTACTGATTGTTGCACTAGAATCACATGGGTATATCTGTTGAAAGCTAAAAGTGATGTTTTCACATGTTTTCATTCATTTCATAAAATGATTTGTGCTCAATTTGAGGCTAAGATAAAGATCTTTCGAACTGACAATGGTACAAAATACATGAATAAAACTTTTAGAGCTTACTTGGATTCTTTTGGGATAATCCACCAAACTAGTTGTCCTTATACTAGTGCAGAAAATGGGGTTACTGAAAGAAAAAATAGGTATTTGTTAGAAGTAGCAAGATCCCTTTTGTTTACCATGAATCTGCCAAAACTTTACTGGGGGGATGCCATTCTAGTAGCTTCCTACCTCATCAATAGAATGCCACTTAAAACTCTCAACTTTCAGAGTCCTTTGGAAGCTTTAAAGGGTAGAAATGACTATACTGTTCCACCCAAGATATTTGGATGTGTTTTCTTTGTTCACACTAGGAACTCCGGAAAACTTGATCTTAGAGCTCTTAAGTATGTCTTTATTGGGTATTCTCCAACACAGAAAGGGTACAAATGTTATCACCCTCCTTCCCGGAGAACCTTCGTCCGCATGGATGTTACCTTTCGCGAATCTGAGTCCTATTTCAGTATTACACCATCACCTTTTCACGAGGAGAATTATAAGTAAGAAGAGATGGTTTTTCCTAATTCCATTGTCGAAACAAGAGAAAATGAAATTGGAGAAAGAATTCAGGGTAAGACTGTTGGTCGTTTGGATAGGCTTGATTTGATAACTTATTCAAGGAGGAATAGAGCAGAAAAAACTATCATGCAATCTGCCGAAGACAAACCTTCTTCATATGGTGAGTTATCTATAGTTCCTAATGAGTTAGATTTGCCTATTGCTCACAAGAAAGGAATTAGATCTTGCACAAAACACACCTTATCTAACTTTATCTCTTCTAATTCTTTGTCTCCCTCCTATGGAGCTTTTGCCTTGTCTATTCCTTCTGTGTCTATTCCCCATAATTGGAGGGAAGTTTTTGCAGATTCCAATTGGAAACAAGCTATGCTTGTAGAAATGAAGGCTTTGTCAAAGAATGAGACTTGGGAACTTGTCACACCACCTCTAGACAAAAAACTATTTAGTTGTAAATGGGTCTTCACTGTAAAATATAAAGTTGATGGTTCTATTGAAAGATTCAAAGCGAGATTGGTGGCTAAGGTATTTAGTCAGACCCATGGAGTGGATTATCGAGAGACATTTGCCTCTGTTGCAAAAATGAACACCATTAGAATTCTTTTTCCTTATGCAGCTAATCTTAATTGAGACTTACAGCAGTTTGATGTGAAGAATGCATTTCTTCATGGAGACTTAGAAGAAGAAGTGTATATGGAGATTATTCATGGGTTTGGTAATAAACATAGTCAAGGAAAGGTATGCAGACTGAAGAAAGCCTTGTATGGCTTGAAGCAGTCTCCCAGAGCTTGGTTTGATAGATTCCGCAAAGCAATGATCTCTTTCGGTTACCAACAAAGCAGTGCTGATCACACTTTTTTTGTAAGACGTCAAAAGGGTAAACTCACTCTTCTCATAGTTTATGTTGATGACATAGTAATGACAGGAGATGACAAGGAGGAAATGACCCGATTGAAGAAGTTGTTGGCTCAAGAATTTGAGATCAAGGATCTTGGAAAATTGCAATACTTCTTGGGTATCGAGGTTGATAGATCAAATAGAGGAATCTTTATTTTCCAAAGAAAGTATATTCTATACCTCTTGAAAGAAATTGGTACGATAGGTTGCAAGCTATCAGAATCACCCATGGAAAGCGATCACAAACTATAAAGTGGAGTTTGAAAGTCAGTTGATAACGAGAGATATCAGAGGCTGGTTGGAAGACTCATTAATCTCTCTTACACTAGACCAGATATAGCTTATTCAGTCAGCCTGGTGAGTCAGTTCATGCATGATCCTCAAGATCCTCATATGGAAGCTGCCTTTCGCATTTTGCAGTATCTAAACTCTACGCCAGGAAAAGGTCTATTTTTCTCCAGACATGGTCACCTCAAAATAGAAGCCTTTACAGATGCGGATTGGGCAGGATCTCTAGATGACTGAAGATCTACGTCTGGTTACTATACACTCGTAGGAGGAAACCTGGTCACTTGGAGAAGCAAGAAGCAAAGTGTTGTAGCTAGATCAAGTGCGGAAGCAGAATATAGAGCTATAGCTCAGGGTGTTTGTGAACTTTTATGGTTACAGAAGCTATTAGAGGAGTTGATATTGTCTGAAAAGGGAAAGATGTCCTTGTATTGTGACAACAAAGCTGCAATCAGTATAGCTCATAATCCAATTCAGCATGACCGAACAAAGCATGTTGAAATTGATCGACACTTCATCAAAGAAAAAGTTACGGATGGTGTTTTGAGTTTGTTCCATGTGTCATCAAGAAAGCAGCTAGTTGATGTGTTTACCAAAGACCTCACCAAACAGACTTTCCATACACTAGTTTGCAAGTTGGGCATGTGCAACATCTTTGCCCCAACTTGAGGAGGAGTGTTGATTGATATGGATTTCCTAGCATAATTATAGAAGTAATTGATATAGATTGATAATGTAATGATTGTGTAATATTATCTTTGATTATGTAATATTCCCTTTCTTTATTTAATTATAAGGCTTATTGTATAAATACCCATTGTCATGGGATGTAAATTATCAAGAAATACAAAGAATACTTTCTCTTCTTCTTGAAATTCTACAATATCAATCACACAATCCAATCACAAAATACTCATCATTGGGTTCACAACCCTAGTAAGGAAATTTAGCTACTCATGACAAAGAACAAGAAACAAGAAGTTGAAGAATTCATAATTGCTTACTTTGGATGAAAAAAGGAATTGATAAGACTTGAATTGATGTTTTGAATCTCCAAAGTCAAGAGAGTATTTAATGTTCAAAGCCAAAAATTAGGTTTTGAAATAAAACCCTACATTGGACTATTTATAGGTTTTGAAACGTAAAAGTTACAGAATTATACTTTGGTCCCTGACGACATAAAATACGGTTCGTATTTCACATTATGGACTGTAAACTAGTTTACGCCTTGGTTTTCCTTCAAGATCTGGGCAACTGTAACATCATGGATTATGGACCATATTTTGATTTATAGTCTGTATTTTGCTTGATCGTATTTCAACTTGTAAAACTTCAACTTTCTGCCAAGTGTCTAAATGCTAGATACACTTTGAAATACGGACCGTAAAGTGGAATGCGGTTCGTAAAATTTGTTCTTATTTCACCATCTTCTCAGCATGCCTTTCTGGTTCTGCTTATCCTTAATTACGCCCAAGTAATACGCCCCGTATTTGAGAATACAATCAATATTTTGTCATTAAGGCCAAATTCTGCACTTCAACAGTTTTTATCCCAAAATTTCTCCATTACCTGAAAACCTCTAAAAAAAAATAAATTTCCACTAACTTTCTTAAAAACAAGTAAACTTCTCATAAAAAGGCCTTAGATGTGCCATAATTTCCCGGCACACAGCTTTGAACTCCTGAAAATTGCCTTTGATTGTCATGTTGGGCCTTCCCTTGACATTCATGTACTTGTGAGTTTTTGGGCCTATTGTCAATGTTGTTTCTTTATTTCAATTGGGCCTATTTCTTCTGTATTTTACACAATTTGGCTACACACGTGTATGAACTGAAACTGTCCCATGCGTATATGTATATATGATTATCGTGTATACATTTTTAGTTCATATTAAATGAGTTTATAAGTCTAGGTGTTGTCTAACTGTAATTTCCTTTTTTCTCCCCTTTGTGTTTGCATGGGATCAAATGTCGTGGGCCGTTTGAGCCAGTTTTCTCATTCAAAGCCTGTTGGGCCAAAAGTCCAAACCTTAAGGCAAATAAAAAATGGAAATACACTTAAATCGTTATTAGAGACATAAGATGTCTTTGGTTGTAGAATATGGTTGATTAAATGAGCTAGAATGGATTATAAATAAATGAAACCCTCTTTCTTATTCATATTTATATAAGCCCATACTATTTTATAAGGGAGATATACTCCATTTATTTTCTATATATATGTAACAAAACACATAAGGATTAAATCATGACATTTGACTAAACTAGTAGGAACTCTACTTAAGAAAAAATCTTAAGTAGGTTTTGTTTCAAAAATGAATTGAATTTAAACCCTTATAAACATTTTTCCGAAAAGAAACCAACACTTTTCCTTAAAGATATATTTTTGCCAAAATGATAGAGTTTATGATATTGACATGACAAGCTTTGCAAGAAAGAAAACATTTTAGCAAGTAACATAATTAATCACATATTAAAGCTCGTAGGTCAATCATATTCTACGGGTCCTTAATACTATGGTGCTTAAAACCTACCCTAGGGATCACCAGAACCCTTACTTCGAACTCTGGTTTTAAAGGATTTTTCTCTTATTTGAATAAACCCTTTAACTCGGTATTCCTAATTTTCCTTATAAATTAGGTGGCGACTCTAAAAAATAACAAAATCCTAATAAGGTCCACAACCTCTTAGTAGCTTTTATGCATCCGCATAAATGTGAACCGTAATAGCAAGCCCGACATTTCCATTTGCATACTTGCCCAGTTGAACCATTAGTTCTAATACCAATTGTCGAATTAATTCAACCTAACAAGATATTGAGAATCGCCGGGTACAATAGTCTAGCACAACTTGAATTTTATTGTTTCAAAGTAAGGATTAGCTTCGGTCTTACATTTCCTACACTCAATTTTTTTCTTTAGCACTCACACTCTAGCAATTCTTTTTGTTGTTCTCTACTATGTTTTCACTTGATCACTCACTTGTTGCTTGCTTCAGCAATACTCTTTACTTGAGCACACACTCCTTACTTGAGCACACCTTATTGCTCTCACCTCTTGAGTACTTTCTTACTCTCTCTTACTTACAACTCACATGGCCACCTCTATTTATAGGTGGAGATGGAATGATCTAGTAAGGGGTATTTAATACACTTTTCTAGAATATTCCTAACTACCTTTTTCCTTGAATCATACTTCTATTTATTTCTAGCGTTATCCTTTCTAGAATCTTTCTAGACTCCACTCTAGAACTTTCATTCTAGAGTTCTTCTTTTAATTCTCTAGAATTACTTGAACATTCTAGATTGATTATCTATTATCTTGGACATTAAGTTGGTGATGACAATTAACACTCTCCCTCGGCACCAACTTAATTTATTCTTTGCATCCATTGTGAGTGATTCCTAAAACTCTGTAAACATCATGATGTCCTTGCCCTTTGGGAATCTCTTTCTCTGTCGGATTACTCCAGTTTCTACCCTTTAAAGATTCTTCAAAGGTACTGATATCTTTGATATTGACCACCTCAACCGATGTTGCATCTATCTATTTGTTATTTAGGTGTTTCGATTATGTCGACCTTCTAAGTTAAAGTTGCAGAGCTTCTTGGACTCCTTCTTGCTCTTCTGGAATTTCATGTACTCCGGTTTTCCATGGACTCTTAATTTCTCCTTTCGATATCTCTTCTGCATGTGATTTATGATTTTCACATACCTCTAATTTTTCCTTTCTTGCTTGTCCTTCTTCTTTAAGTTTCTATTGTAGCTCTTGCTCAAATTCTCTTGAATTTGGCCGAGCTACTTCTTTGAACCACCATGTTGGTGCTTCATCAAGTACCAAATAAGTTGTCTCGGCTGACATGACATAAATTGACTCTAATTTTCTTCCCTTTATGGTTGAGAATCTTGTAACTTCTAAGATTCGATATACCTTTACGTCATCTGGCCCAAATACGACATAGTTGCTTGAGGCTGTTAGTTGTGATACTGACAATAAGTTCTTCTTCATACTCGGAACATGGTAGACATTTTAAAGTTGCACTTGTTTCGAGCTGTGTCGAGGCACGAACATCGTCTTGCCAATATGAGTTATTGGCATTCTAGAATTATTTGCCGTCACCACTACCCATCTGCCCTTATATTTACTCATGTTGATAAGCTTTTTTCTCATAACCGATCATGTGGTTGGAGCATCCCGAATCAACAATCTATTCATTTTCATAATCGACTAGTTTCTCACTTATAGTTGCAAGTGCTAACTCCTTTACTTCATCAGAGTAAGAAGTGACAAGCTCTTCCTGTTCAAGCTTCTTCTTCGTCTTGCTTGTTTAAGGTAGAAGTAGCTATGTTACCTTCGACTTTCTTGTACCAGTAATCTCTGTCGTAGTGTCTTTTCTTTCTGCAGTTGTAGCACTTGTCTCTTTGCCAGTTTTTGAAACCTCTGTTAGGTCACTGGCTTCTTTGATGCTTATTCTGGTCTCTCTCTGGCTGTGAGCTTCTTTCTTCATCCTTTTTTCGGTAATCTATCTTTTTGCTGAAGAGCACCTTATCTTCATCTGTTATAGAAAGACTTGATACTTATTCAAGTCTTCTTCATTTGCCAAAAGATTTTCCAACTCAGATAAAGTTGGTTTTGTGGCCCGTCCCAGTGTAGCCGCAATTATGCCTTTATACTCCGACCTTAGATTATGAACAATGATTCTTCTCATCCTTACCTCTGTGATAGCATTATCTGGATCTAGTTTTGATATTTCATCACATAAAGATTTTACCTTTGAAAAGTATCAGTGATCGTCATATTCTGCTGCAAGATCGATAAAAGCTCATTTTCAAGCCTTTGTAATCTTGCGACATTCTTCATTGTAAAAACCATCTCTAGCGTGTCCCAAGCTTCTTTGGGCGTCTTAGCATTCTTAATCCACTAAAGGAACTCATCTTCGACTGCTACAATGAGAGCATACATGGCCTTTCTAGCCTTAACCTTCCACCTTTTTGTTGCTTCAGCATCAGTTAGTGGTGTGGTCTCTGAACCACCAACAATATCCATAATTCATGGCCGATAAAATACTATTTCATTCTCATGCTCCACGATCCATAGTTTCTTGTGTTGAGCTTCTCAACGCTATTGAGAGTGCTTGAAAAAAATTCCATTGATTAGTGCCTTATGACTTTTAGCCTCCGACAGTAGCTTGTAAGATCTCCCTTGAGCTACTAACTCTCTTGATCGACCAGGATCTAAAACCACTTGTTGAAAATCAATGGGCGCAATTGGTTGCTCACAACTTGAATTCTATTATTACAAAGTAAGAACCAGCTTCAGTCTTATAATTCTTACACTCAATTCTTTTATTTAGCACTCACACTTAGCAAATCTCTATGTTGCTCTCTACCATTTGTCCCTTGATCACTCACTTGTTGCTTGCTTCAGCAACACTCTTTACTTGAGCACACCTTACTTGCTCTCATTTCTTGAGTACTTGCTTACTCTCTCTTACTTACAACTCAAATGACCACCTCTATTTATAGATGGAGATGGAATGATCTAGTAAGGGGTGTTTACTACTCTTTTCTAAAATATTCCTAACTACCTTTTTTTAGAATCACATTTCTATTTATTTCTAAAGTTATCCTTTCTAGAATATTTCTAGACTCCACTCTAGAACTTTCATTCTAGAATTCTTCTTTCAATTATCTAGAATTACTTGAACATTCTAGATTGATTATTCATTGTGTTGGAGATTAAGTTGGGGATGACATTTAAAACACTCCCTCAGCACTAACTTAATTTGTTTTTTGCATCTGTTGTGAGTGATTCCTAGAACTCTGCAAATATCATGATGTCCATGCTCTTATGAGATTTTGGCCTAGTCTATAGAGCTCTCATGAATAACCAGGCATACACATGGCCTGAGGCACAAAACCTCGTTGAACAGCAAAATCAGGGAGCCGAAATGTGATAAATAAGTTCTCTGACTTACAATAAGAATTATTGTCTCATAGAAATTTTTTACATTTCACTAGTAATTCTGTAAGTTAAATTTTATCGGTCTAAATTTGGTTCATAGCCCAAAAGGCATCAAACATACTGCATTTAGACATTCAAATCCAACAAGTTTTACATTTTTTATAAAACTATTTGAAATAGTGGGGGATCGTAGTATATTTCAAATATTTTTTATGCTTGGTATATTTAAAATATTTTGAGACTTGGTAGTGTTTACCCTAGAAAGAGAACAGTTAAATTTGTTTAGTGGTTTAAAGGATACATGATTTGATTTTGTTATAAGTAGTGAAAATAAGCTAATTAAAATGATAATAGATGATTTGATAGACTAAAAGAAATTAAATATAAACCAATTGATCCCGGGCTTGAATGATCCTGAAAGAAAATCGTTTGATAGATTTGCACCGGTGGAACTATAAATCCCTTAAACTTTCTAAGAACAAGTATACAAATCCGGAGCAAAAGAACAATTTAAAAGAATAAATGTGAACAATAAAACTTGTAAGAATAGTGTGTAATCGGTGTTATTCCATGATCCTTCTTTTGGGCTGTTAAGCTCCTCTTATAGTACAAATACATGGACCCTTTTAATCAGTAATTAAATCCTAATAATGACTAATAATGAGCAATTAATATTTCCTTTAATACTGAATCATAAGGTTCTCTTCAGATACCGTCCGGTCCTGTAATGTTATTCTGCTATTAATTATTTGGTGTGACTTTCCTTTGTAACTCGACTGCGAATGCAACTGGGGCATTTTGCTCGTATTAAATGCTGCAACTGGAAATGTTTCATCTTCCTCCGCTACGTGTCCTAATACTGTTTTGACACGTGCCAAGCTGTATTTTGCCATGTACACAGATAGCTCCCCCCACTCCCCGGTAAGACGAATGAATACTGGGGAGTGGATTTGAAATCATTCCAATTCTGCTACCATTTAATAGTAGGAAAATGAATTGTCCTATTGATTCATTCGAAAAAGAAACCGTCAACATTCGTAATTAATGCGACTATAGGGAAACGTCGACGACTCTTCAATCAAAATGATTGACATAAAACTGCAACCCTTTGGAAATTGTGACCTTTTGAATACCAAACACTTTATCTCTCCCATTCGAAATATAAATAAGGCAAGAAATAAATCCCAAACTAACCCAAATTTTCCCTTCCTTTCGGACGAACAAGACTTTTGCTTTTGCAACTCTTTCTTCTCTGCAAAATTTTAATAATGTTAGCTCCTTTTTCATTGCCCAACCACTCTTCTCATAACAATTAGCGTCGTTATGGGAAGGCTCCGATTTCTGCCACAAGTCAAGAAATTGATTTACAATCCCATGCTGCAAACATCCTACCTGTGGGTTTCAAATACTACGATAAGTTTTGGCATTGTTAGCCACCACCAATATGGTTCAAGGGGTTGAGTTGTTATCATCGCCGAGATTATCCCCAAAGTTCGTACTAACTGTAACTTTACTCCTGAAGTTACCATTGTTGTTGTCGATCTTGATGCTAGGATGAACCACCAATCAGAGGGCTTTTCCATGACTTACACCTATGCCTTCGTGATAGGTTTCAGGCTACCGGTTCCTCAAATAATCGAGAATTTTTACCGCTAATATCAAGTGTGTATCAGTAAAGTCGCTCCTTAAATCTGGCCTTTTTTTTTTTTTACTGTATCCAACTTCTAGCCGATCAGGCTGGTGTTCCGTTCACTCTTGACCACTTAATGCATCTTTACGCCCATAGAGTTTTTCGAGGAGGGTTAGTTCATCTTTACCCCCTCACGAAAATGCTGCCTTGTTAATCCGGAGGATGATTATGGCAAGTGATGGATGCACCAGTTTATTAAGATCCGGACCAGTCATCTTCACCGATTCGAACTTGAACAGTTTTTGAGGCATGAAATCAAACCCATAAGTTTTTTAACAAGCCTTGTTTTCTTTCTTGCGTTTCTCCTGTAGGTTATAATTTATTCACTTCTCTTGAAATCTTTCTTTTCCCTCAGCGGTCTCTATTGAACTTGAGCTCTTGGACGGGATCTTGGAGTAGGTGGTAGCACTACTGAGTGCTTCTCCCGACCTAACTCGATCCTGGAGGAGCATAACATCCCGCTGGTGGAGAGGTAAAAATCATGATAAGGCTTTCTCCTAATGATCTTAAAGATTTATTATTATATCCTTTTTAATATTGATAAAGCTTTCCTTTATCTTTATATAGGCCTTTCGGTGCGGAGGCCTATCCCCCGGAAGGTCTATATTTAGAAAGCCATTCTTTCCAGTATCATCAAGGCTGCTTCTTCTAGCCGGAAGGGCAAAACAAAAGATGCATCTGTCTCTCAGGAAGGAATTGGCTCCAGGGTATGCAATCGTCGCTTGCTCATGGAGGCTTGGGTTAAAGTTCAACAGGAGGCTGCTCTCAGGGTAGTTTTGATTGACGATGACGACGAGTAGGCTTAGGCTAATAGTGCGCGGATCCATTGCCTGATGATTCCAGCAAAGCGTCGGGCGAAGCCAAGACTCCTTCCACCAACCAGCGCCACAAAAGTCCAACTCATCTAGTATGCAAGTGTCACGCCCCGAACCATAGCCTGGGCATAACACGACACTCGGTGCCTGACTGCATGCGACCGAGTGAACCACATAACTTGCTGAATCAACATGGAGCATAAACATCAACAGAATATAACATGAAACATAATGAGCCTTAACAAAATATGAGAAGTCATAATATATATAATAAAATAATTGTATAAAAAGTAAATGCGGAAATATCATAAACTGAGCCAAAAGATGGCTACACAACTCTTAGTATTGACATAACTGACAGACTAGTCTATAAAAACTCTATCATGAATCTGAACTGTAAAACATACTTGCTGGGACAAGATGTAACACTCCGTATCTTGGAACTAAGTTTATACTCATATCATTAGAGTTTTAGTGGAAAAACTGAAGGTTTGAACGTTTTACGAAAATGGTTGATAGGCTTACTTCGGGCAGCCATAAATCTTTGATTAGTTGGGAATTTGGGAAAGTACCCTTAATGAAAGTTGTAGTATGTAGAAATACCTTTCCAACGATATTAGGACCAATCCAATCAGAGAATGGATCAAGGAGATATGATCGTCTCAATATGGCTAATATTAAGGCACTTAAAATTCTATAGAATCGGTTAAGTTTTTGATACGTCTGCCTTTCAGTCAAATTTTGTGAAAATACATTGGGAATTTGAGGAAACTTAAAACATGAAAGTTGTAGCACTTTGAAATATCTTTCCAACGGTATATTGTCGAGTCAAACAGAGTTGTACACAAGAAGTTATGTCCATTTTACCGAACACTATGCAGAACCGACACATGTCACTTTTTCAGGCGCGTGCAATGGCCCCGCATCACGGGCTAATCGCACAAATTTGAGTATCGACCTGTAGAATGTCGCGCGATGGCCCCGCATTGCGGACCGATGGCGTAACAGGTCGGGTTCGGGTCAAAAACTCAGGATTTCGTGTTTTAAGTTATATTTAAGCTTGGGGTTTATTTCCCTAGCACCCCTAGTCACGAAAAATTACCCTAAAGTCAGGAAGAACATGTCCCAAGCCTCAAGAACCCTACAAGATAAGTTTTATCATGATTCTAGGTTGAATTCAAGTCCCTAATCTCTTTCTAACTTAAGTAAACCCTTCTAATCATTCCAAGTTAATTCTAATATATATATCCTTGTAATCTAAGCAAGAAATCATTGTTCCTAATCTAGGGTTTTCAAGAAAACCCATCTCAAGGTTAAAAAATCAAGATTTAAGAAATTTTCTCTAAAACTCAAGTCTCTAATTCAAGTTTTGGAGCAATTAAGGTATGTGGAACTTCCATCCACACGTGGGAATCTCTACATTATTCCCCGTGCTCCGTTTCTTGATATTCATGAAGTTCAAATCCTAGGGCATTAAACCCAACATATTAGTAGCCTGTATTTATGTATTTATGTACATGAGTTTTATATCTATATTCGTTATTGTATTCCTAATCTTCTATTACGGTTATTAGGAACCCTAGCTTAATCCATGCATCATGAATTCTTCCTCATGTGTTCTCATTATGTTTATATGGAGCTTATGATTTTATGTAGCAAGTTACATGCATGTTTTTAAGTCAATTATATATATATATATATATATATATATATATATATATATATATATATATATTATGAACTATTGTTATTACTCATGAATCAAGAACATGTTTGCAAGACTATAACAAGTTATCTTATGAAACCATATTACAAGATATTTCATGAAACCATGTTACAAGTTATTTCGTGAAATCATGATTACAAGTTATTTCATGAAAATCATGGGCTTCTTAGATAACTATATCATGTTCATGTTTTGGGAATTGCTTAGTTAACTGAGAAGGCTCAGATAGCCTGAAACTACGTTGCCACCATAGGATAAGGGTTGTCAGCAAGGAGGCAACACCTTCATTATGTAGTTTAGATCCTTACATGCTTATTATCACTTAAATCTCATATCCCTGGCAAGGTGTGAGTGTTCTCCTGGTAGGACGCAAGTACCAGATCATGTTGTCGGTTATACTATAGCGTTCCCCATGTTATAAGCAATTTTACATACATGTATTTCCATTGATTTACTGTTTTCAGACTTTACTCACATTTCATACTCATGTTCAAGTAGCATTCAGTTTCAGTTCTTGTCCTATACCTATGTTGTGTCATGTTCTTCATCTCAGCAGGTTTTACATAATAGTACTATTCACCATATACTAACTTCCCTTTTGCCCGAGGCCTGCACTTCACGGTGCAGATACCGGTTTTCAGGAGCATACACCTGCGCAGTAGGATCACTTTAGTTATCAACTTATTGGTGAGCCCCACTCCTCTCGGGTTTCAACATAGAGTCTGCATCAGTATTCAGTTTATGGTAGTCCAGGGCCATGTCCTGGTAGTTAGTATTCGGATATGTTTTAGAGGTTTCATAGACAAATGTTAGCTCACAGAGTCAGTGGTGCTTTCATGTTCGCAGACTATTATGTTTTCATGATATTTTATGCTATGAAATAAATTCAAGACTTTATTTCACAAATTACATTTTCATGATCCATTTGAATTGCATCATATAGATTATATTGTTTTGATGCCCATGTTGACAAACAAGTCATGAGGTTCGCTCGGACACATGCAAGTAAGGCCCGAGTGTCGTGTTACGCCCAGGTCATGGTTCGGGGCGTGACACAAGACCCCCAGCATACCTTAACTTGCTATATAAAAATGAATATGGATAACACCTCGAATAAAATGGGGCTCACCAACAAGCTGATACGAGCAAATCCTACTAAACAGATGCGGCGTCCTGTAAATTCGTACCTGTATCGTAAAATGCAGGCCCCCGGGCAATAAAAAGGGGACGTTAGCACATTGAATGTATTGGTATGTAAAACAACTAAATGAAATAAGCAGGGTACATGAAATAACATGACAAGAGCTGTAACTGAAACTTAAACCTGTTCATGAGCATGAACATGAATACATATATATGAATAACATGAGAAAAATATCTTTTAGAGATATAACCAACATGTAACCACCACGTTAACACGTGGCGTCTGATCTCTGCACCATCAACTAGGCCATTTTGTACCTTCCTGGGGTGCAAGACATGAACATGACATGAATGGATCCATATCCCTCAATGGGGAATAAATGAAGGAATCATCCTACTGGACGGAGCGATCCTTATCCTATGTTGGCACACGTAGTTTCAGGTATAAAACCTTCTCGATAATCTGTACAACTCCATAAACATGAACATGATATAATTGGCTGAGAAGCCCATGATTTTGGTAATAAAAAAAAACTTGTAGTATAACATGGATATTTTGTTTAATAATCATGGATAAAGATTATATAATTTGTTTGCATGAAAATGTGTAGACATGCAAGATATTCATGAAAGTAAGCATAATATTTAATGACTTGCATGTAAGAACCCATGGAATGCAATATATGGGTTTTCATGGATTACAGACTGATTCCCAACGGCGAAAATGGAAGATTAGGAATACAACAACAGATATATATATATTTCAAACGTGGTAAATCATGGTGCATGGACTTAGGATTATCATGAACTTGGCTAAAAACCCTAGTTTAGTGAACTCTTGCATAATCATGGAAGAACGTGGTGTGGAAAAGAACAAAGATGTTTCCACATGTAGATAGAACCTTATATACCTGGTAATGCTCCAAAACTTGTATCAATAATCTGAACTTGAAGAAGTATCTCTAAAGCTTTAATCTTGAATCCTTTAAATGGGTTTTCTTGAAAATCCTTGGTTATGAATGATGAACTCTCATTAGATCACATAAATACATGTTAGAATTGACTTGGAATGATTGGAGTAGGCTTACCTTGGTGTATTGGATTGATGGGAGAAGAAAACCTTCGTTCTAGGGCTTGAAGAATGTGAAGAGTGGAAAAAGAACTGAACATGACGTCTTTATACTTAACTGAGTCGGGAAATTATACAGTCAACTTATACTGTCGATATAAAATGACCGTATTTAACAATAATTAAAATTCAAGAAACTGGGACTGCCCAAACGAGTTTCACAGACTGAAAATATGGTTCGTATAACATTATACGGTCCGTATCTAAGCATTTCAAAAACTTGACAGAAATTGGATTTTTACACCACTAAACACGGTCTAAAAGTATAGGCTGTATAATAATATAGGGTCCATGTAGATGGTTATGAAAATGGAATTTTGCTGAACAGCAGTAATTAAATCCCAACACTTCCTGTCTGATGTTCTAAGTCTTTAAACACGAATCATAGCTAGTTTAAAGGTACGAGGTGTTACAGCGAGACATCGCAAAGAAGCTATATTCCTCCAGTTGAAGCCAGAACCTCGGGTTCGTTTCCGCGTCCTAAGCCTTCGGTCACCAATCTGGAAGCCTCCCTTGCTCACCTTGACAATCTGTTCCTCTAGGTACTTACTTCATCATCTCTTATGAATTTTCCACTAGTCCCAGTATCTCTGAATAACCATAATAACAATCGTGTTTTCAAGGTCAAGTTGCTGCCACTTCCACTACTGAACTTGCAAGTTCCTTTGATTCTTCCTGCCGGGAAGTCAAACTTTAGGAGGATAATGATTGCCTTCGGGCAGAAGTGGAGAGGTTGCAGGCTAAGATCCAGGACTTAGATTCCTTCCAGGCTTCATTGATAATGCGTTTGGAGGACGCGGCCAACCCGCTACACGACCGGTAAAATTCTCTTCAAACTCAAACTTCCTTTTATGTAGGAATTTAGAACAAGCTGCTCGGCTTGAGAATAATTTGAATAATATCCCGGGTCAATTTCTCAGTGTGCAGGCTTCCCGGGACTGTCTTAGGGCCCGATGTCAGAAATTAGGGCTCCGACGCGAATTGGATATTATAGGGACTAGGAAAAATACGCTCAAAGATGTGAGTGCTCCTGATTTTGATCTTTCCATATCACTCCTTGAAGCAAAAAATAATTTGGAAGCTATAGAGATAGCTCTCGAGGACATCCAAGATCTTGATATGAATGAGCCGGAGAGTGAAGATTCTAGGTCACCGTCTGCATTTGGAACTGCTCCGGACAATTAGATTCCATATTTTCTCTTCACTTTCTTTTGTTTATTTTTAATTTCCTATTCACTTGCTTTAAACACTTACTAGCTTTAACTATGACCTTCTCACATCTTGAATAGCAATTACACTGGGATTTTTAATTGATTTCGAATTGCAATATGATCGAATTATTTTCAACAATCTGTCATTGGATACTTTTATATCATAACACTTTTTCTTGTTATCCCTTCTTTAAGACATACATACTCATGGATTTCTTGAAACACCATACCTTTAACCGTGACCTTCTTTGCCCTTCAGTTTTCTCAACAGAAAACTTAGGCGTGGTCACTAGACAACAACCAAAGAAGAGAACATTTATGAAGTTCAGTTTCTTGATGCTCTTCTTGATATGTCTACTGATGACCCCGTTAAATTGTTCCTTACTCATCCTCACAGAAGGTTCCATAGAGGTTTAAAGAGAAAGCATGTCTGAAGCCTCATCACAATCATGTCAAATTCGGAGAATAACCCGTAGGCTTTTATTTTACCAAATCCATGTCGAATTTCAGAGTACAAGTAACCCATAGGTTTTTTCATTTAACAAATCCATGCCGAATTCAGAGTACAAGTAACCCTTAGGTTTTGATTTTACCTTGACTGTGTATGAGGAACTTTTCTCTTATACCGGACACTTTTGAATAGGAATTCTGTTAGAAGTTAACCTTCCTTTGTATTTGCCTTGAAATTTTGCAGTACTCAGTAAGCTCATTCTTGGTTTAAATTTATATATGACTTTTTGCAAATTCTATTTATGGTGTCTTTTATGCACTATTCCAAAAATAAATCTAACATTCTAATGTAAAAAACTAAGACAGTGAACGATGTTGAAACTAAAAACATAAAGAATGTTGTCTGGGTTTCTCTTGGAATCACAAAAAATTCATCGAATACTGTCTCCTGTTTATTACGAGACATTTTATAAAAACTTTAATAATAAACAAGACTTTTCTTGGAAGTCCCCAGTGTAAAAACGAACTCTAAAGATGAATGCTTCTTTTCCTTAATAAAACTTTTTGCGAGCATCTAAACACTTACCCGGATAGGTTGCCTCTGAAAACATCCATTTCTCTGTTTCGTTTGTGCTATCACAATTTGAGCTTTTGGACGAACCTTTTGACTGAACCTCAGGCCAATCTTAAATCCCGATCCAAATAGCATTACTCAGACTAAGCTTTTTCCCTACTTACTGAATTTTACTTCAATTGACTATAAGTTCGGCCCCTTTGGATCTTGATTCCTTGGACCCTAATTTACTGGATTTTAATATGTCCAAATTTATTTTAATCAGGTTTTTATGTACCTTTATGTTTATGGGTTTAATTATCACCTCATTACATTCTTTGGATCAGGAACAATTAATCCGACCTCTTGTTTTTATTTATTTTAAAATGAAGCCTTATAATTATGCTGATGAATCTCTGATTCATTTGGGCATTATTTGTTGAGTGTAAATTTATAATTTTGTGTAAGACTTGAGCATGAATCATCATTTAGTCATAACTTTGATCGAAAGAGTCTATTTAACAATACAATTCTCTTACAATTGTATGTTAAGCTTTTGACGAACCAGTTTATTGTAATCGAACATATTTGATTGATTCACTTGGAATTTGGACCACAGTCCCCGGTCCTTACAATTCAGAGTTCAAAACTGCTATTATTACTTTAACTTAAATTTCAGGGAAAGCTTTCCTTGCAATCTTCCTTTAAAGTAACACATTTGTTGCTCGCTCATTAAAAACCTTTCCGGAAAAAAAATCCCTTTCTTTGTTTATAGGGACAAAAACCGGTCTACGGGAAAAAGAGTGCAGCTCGTGTTCTTTAAAATTTTTGGGCGCTTCAAATCTGTTGCTCCAGATTCTCTTTTTTCTGGGAACACATTCTGATTCCTCTCCTTCAATCCTGCACAAATAAAAAAAAAATCCGAGACAAATAATTGCTCCACTAATTTGAACTTTTTATTCTTGCCTGGTTCAAAGATTTTAACATTTCCCTGTGGTTTAATAAGCTATTCTTCGAACTTCTCCTTTCGTCCGTCTCTCCGGACTTCCTTATTATTTCATACCTCATTTTTTTTCACTTTACTTACTCCACTCACTAAATTTGTTAGCCGAGACATACTCCGCCCCTTCTATCGTTTGGAACTCCAGCCTTCTAAGGGGGTAGGCTGAAATTACAATGTTTGCATCATGAATCCAGGGTTTCCCCAACACAATTTTAAAATCCATATCTCCATCTACCACTTGAAACCTTGTACGCCCTTCACTCCATCCGGTAACAACGGACAGTTCCACAACTTCGTACCGGACTAACTTGACTTCATCACCGAAAAATCCACTTTCTCCCATTTCAGCCAAATGTTGAATGACTCCCCATTGAATAATGTTAATCGCGCTCCTTAGAATCACCGCTATTAATAAGACCACAATATTATTTATTAATGCATTAAACACCATATCATTAGGGTGAGGGGAAAGTTCCCTTATACTCTTGTCTCCCATCTCAATCCATTTTGACTCCTTTTATTTAGGAGCTCTTGCTGCTTCACTCCCTCTGTTTGAAATCACCTCCAGCAATGAAATCCCTGCTTTGTCCAGACGCGTCCAATCGAAGCAATCAACATGCTCTCTAAGAATTTTAATGACTTTGATCCTGAGTTCTGGGGCTAATCCAGTGCCGAGGTGTACTTACCAGTTGAAAATGTCACTTTGACACCCTTCCGTTTCCTCTGAGGTTGCCCTGCAATCATCAAATCATCAACTATTATGTTAATAACATGACGAGGATCAACCTGAGGTTACTTCTTAACTAAATCCCTGCGCTTCCCATAGTTATATTTAGCTCTATCACTCAAGAATTCTCTTAAATAACTATCCTTCAATAACCTAGCAACCTCGTCCCTGGGGTGTCGGTAATCAGCCGTTCTATGACGACGAGTTCCATGAAAATTTAAAAACAAATTCATATCCCTCTGGTTCGGATCCACTCTCGTCGGTCTGGGCCACTTCGACCTATCTACCTTTTCTCTAACCGCGATCAATTCCCCCAAATCAATGTTAAAATTGTATTCTGACAGCCTCAGATTTTCAGTTTCACTTGTAACCGAATCTAACGTAGTCGCCTTGGGTTGTAACCCTTGTCTGCTTTGACTAGAATCGTTCTTCCTATCGGGAAATGGCCTTTCGTATTGATTACCCTGACTCTATTCTGACCGGGACCAAAGCCTTTCTTAGTTTCCACACGGTTGATGCCTACCCTTTCCAAACCCGAAGTCTGACTCTGAGGTCCTTCTTGGCCTGTCATAATTCTAACTCCGCCAGTAGACCCAGCTGACAGTCCAAACTGATTATCTTCCACCTGAATTTTCGACTCATATCTATTATGAACGTCAGCCCATGTTGTGGCAGGAAATTCCAATAGGTTTTCTTTCGTCTTTAATGATGCATTCGAACTCACTGGGTTCAACTCTTTAGCAAATGCCTATGCTGCCTATTTGTCCTGAACAAGTAGAAGCAATATATGCTCCTTTTGAAATCAAATTATGAATTCTCTGAGCAACTCATCATCTCCCTGAGCAATTTTAAATATATTAGCCTTCCTAGCTGACATCTTTTTTTCTCCAGCATGTTCCTTGATAAAGGCATCCGTGAGCATCTCGAAAGAGAGAACGGAATGCTCCGGAAGCAACAATTACCAGGTCATTGCTCCTTTGGACAAAGTCTCTCCAAATTTCTTAAGCAGCACTGACTCAATTTCTTTCGGCTGCATATCATTTCCCTTGACAACACGTGTATGAAGTCACATGCTCCTGAGGATCAGTTGTCCCATCACTCTTAGGGTGGTCCAGCATTTTAAATCTCTTCGGGATTAAGTTAGGTGCAGCGCTTGGTGGATATGGCAACTGTACTTATCTTTTTGAATCCGGTCCCTTCGAAACCGGTGGTGCCCCAGGGATTTGATCTATATGAGAATTGAACGCCTTGAACTCCTTCTCGCTCTTATCCAATCGACTTTTTAATTCTTTATCTAACCGGCTTTTTAATTCTTTCTCATTTTTCTCTAACCAATTGGAAAGAGCTTCCAAGTACTGCATAACTTTGGGTGCTTCCCCACTGCCACGGGCTCCACTATTGCCTTCTCATTGTTGTACCTGTGTATTGGGTGGATTACTTCCAACATTGATGCCTCTTCCTGTTTGCAAGTCAATAATGGCTTTCTGTTGCTTTTCTAATATCTCTAATATTTTTGCTATCCCCAGATCCCCTTTCACAACCACTTCTTTTTTATTATCATCATTTGGAATGAAGTTTTCTCTAGTGTGCTTGGATCCTTGTGGTGAGATTGGAACTTGCTCATCCAGGTTCCGATCTTCAGCACTCGTTTGACCCCTTTCATGAGTGCTCGAGTTGTTTGAGACTCCATCAACTTGGTTCCCATTGTTAGCCATCTTTCAAGAATTATCTGGTGACAAAAAAATTAAGAACTGTAAGTTTGATAGTTAGAGCAAACAAAACAATATCACCTTTCTCCTAATCTCTATGGTAGGCGCCAAACTATTTACCCTAAAAAGAGAATAGTTAAATTTGTTTAGTGGTTTAAAGGATACGTGATTTGATTTTGTTATAAGCAGTGAAAATAAGCTAATTAAAATGATAATAGATGAATTAATTGACTAAAAGAAATTAAATATAAAGCAATTGAGTCTGGGCTTGAATGATCTTGAAAGCAGATCCTTTGATAGGTTTGCACCGGTAGAACTGTAAAGCCCTTAAACTTTCTAAGAACAAGTGTACAAATTCAGAGCAAAAGAACAATTTAAAAGAATAAATGTGAATAATAAAGCTTGTAAGAATAGTCTGCAATCGGTGTTATTCTATGATCCTTCTTCTAGCAGTTAAGCTCCTTTTATAGTACAGATACATGGACCCTTTAATCAGTAATTAAATCCTAATAATGAGCAATTAATATTGTCTTGAATACTAAATCGTATTTGCTTTAGATTCGGTTTGATCCTGTTACGTTATTCAACTATTAATTATCCGGTGTGACTTTCCTTTGTAATTCAACTCCGGATGCAACCGGGGCTTTTTGCTTGTATTAAATGCTGCAACTAGAAACATTTCATTTTCTTTCGCCACGTGTTCCAATACCGTTTCGACACATGCCAAGATGTATTTTGCCCTATAAAGGTATATATTTTAAATATTTGCCACTTGGCAATATGAACAAGTCTCAAAATGTGGACATTTGTCTCACCTTTCTCTCTCTGATTACCATGTGTCTATAAAGGTGTCACCATGCATTGATTTTATTGGACAAGTGTCCCACTTGTGATGGAAATAGGAAAATTCTGCAACTATAAGCTAGCGTTTGGCCATAGATTTTCAAAAAAAAATTGAAAAATTTAATTTGGGTAAAGTTTTTCAAGTTTTAAAAATGTGTTTGGCTTTAGTTTTTGAAAACATATTTCACTTTTTGTTTTGGAGAACATGAAACATTACTTATACCCGTAAGTTTTAAAAACTATCAAGAATACTCAATCATCTAAAGCATATATACTTGTTAATCCCAAATTATGCAGAACATGATATTTTAACAATAATTGCTAACAACACACCTACTACCTACAACAATTCAAATTACAATACAAAGATCCAGTTGTACAAGAAAAAAACAATTATAGTAACTAGCTATTCTTTAATATAATCTTCCACATTGTATGAATAATTTTCACTTTATAGAAGAGACAGTTCTAATTATGGAAACATGGTAGATATGACTTTAATAGAGGAACATGATAGACATGATTTTAATAGAGGAACATGGTAGATAAAATTAGTTGGGTCATAAATAGATAAGTTTTTCTTTTGTAAAATACACAAGTTTGAGATAGTTTAAGAAGTTTCGAAAAGGCCAAAACATAAATCTTGACCCAAAAATAGGTTTGAGTCAAAATTTGATAATTTGAAGATTTATTTTCAAAATCTATCAAAATTTTATGACCGAATAAAAATTTAAAAACAAATCTTCAAAAAATGCTCTCAAACTCTATGACCAAATGGGAGCTAAATAGTCTCTTCTTTGGCATCCGTAATGCACGAAGAGAGAGCTATTCATTTGCTCTATTTACTTTTCTCATGTCTTTTTATAAAATTCTTTGAATATTCTTCTTCTTTTATAAATCCTTTAGTTTTAGTTGTTTTCAGTAAAATTTGCTGGTATTAATTAAATTTTAATGATTCATGTATCCTTTAATTAAGTTTAGAGATGTGCTTGTTTAATTTTGAGAAAATATTTTACATTACTGAAATAATTTTTTAGGTCAGGCACAAGTCAAGTAAAACCATGTATTTACTAAAATAATATACGATATTATCGTCATACTATTTTATAATTTCAAATGTTGTTATATTATTTTACTAACTAAATAATAATATTATTACTGTGCTTTTGTTGGTCACTGTAGTATCGTAGTAATATTATATTTTCAGTACTGTTGTTTTGCTACGTAAATACTAGTAATATTTATTATTATTGTACTGGTTTTATTTTGTGGATTTTCCTACAAATACTTGTACACCAAACTTTATCAAAGTGTATCTAATATCACGCGCAAGTTATTATAAATCTAATCACACATAATTGTCTCCGACAAATGACCCCTAGCTATAGTAGGTAGGTTTGTTTTTCTTCTGCAATCATGAAACCTTGTCACGAACAGCAAAAGTAACTTTTGAAAAAGCAACTTATCCATCTGAGTCAAAAAAATATGAACGGTTGAAATTGCGCCATTCTCTTTCCCACTGTCACGTCCTTAGTTGACTTCCTCCCTTGCAAAGGATTCTCTTACTTACCTTAATAGTTTTTCTAAAAAAAATTGCCACATTCATTCACAATATATAGAAACAGTTTAATTGATATTACGTGCTGATTTATAGCCGCGTAGGGCTTATTTTGGATGCCATATTTCAAAGTCAAAGACAATCCTTCTGGACGGAAGGAATACATATACATACATGTATACCTAAAGTTCCACTGTGCCAAAATCAAAAGACGAATCGGCTATGGCGGACGAGACATGGTCCTTAACCTCAGGCCACAGGTTCTATTACGACATATTCCTCAGCTTCAGAGGAGAAGACACACGTCACAACTTCACCAACAAACTCTACAATGAACTCGTACGTAACGGCGTACGTACATTCATCGACGATGAAGGCTTAGATCGTGGTGAAGAGATCGCACCGAGTCTAGTCACCGCGATTGAAGACTCAGCGGCTTCAATCGCGGTGATATCGGAGAACTACTGTTCTTCAAAGTGGTGCTTAGAAGAACTGGCAAAGATCACGGAATGCAAAAGACTATTGCTGCCTGTTTTCTATGGGGTTGACCCGTCGGATGTAAGGAGACAGAAAGGTCCGTTTGAGGAGCATTTTAGAAATTACGATATTTTGGTGGAACCACAGAAGGTTTCTCGGTGGAGAGAAGCTATGAAGAAAGCTGGTAATACCTCCGGTTGGGATTCTAGGCTCTGGTATGTACTTTCATACCTTTATCTTTTCCTCTACTTCAAAATTTCAACCTATAAATTTCCCCTTCCGTCCATTTTAATTTGTCCTGTATATTAAAAATTGATGTCCACTTTTATACGTATAGTTAGAAAAGTTGATAGATAATTTATTATTACATACCCATTTTAACTTTAATTATCTATTTTAACTTTAATATTAATTATTGAGTTGAAAATTTTAAGAAATTATTAGAGGCTGCACGTCTTTCAAAGTATGTTTTATTAATTTCCTCCTTAAACTATATTCGAATTTACTGAAACACACCTTATCTTTTCCTGAATTTTATTAACCCTAAATTTATTTAAAATGGAATAATTACCCCTTAACATGATGACCACTCTCATATGGGAGATACACTCTCCTTACCACATGTGTATTTTTTTCAGCTTACGTGTCAATTTAAAAAAACAAATTGAATTTTCTTTAAAAAAATGATTTAAATAAACCCATTTTAAAAAAAATAATTGAAAATTTGATTTTTTTAAAAAACCCATTTGATTTTTTTTTGTTTTAAAAAAAACAACTGAAAACATGGATTTTTTTAAATTAAAAAACTGAATTTTCTTAAAAGAAGATGGTTTTTAAAACCCGTTTTTTAAAAATATTTTAAATATCGGAAACTTTGATTATTTTAAAACCCCATTTTTTCTTTTTTTTTTTAGAACAAAACTAAAAACATGAATTTTTTTTAAATATGGAAAAATGGATTTTTTTAAAATATGGAAAACTTGATTATTTTTTTAAAATGTCTTAAAAAATCTTGATTTTCATGATTTAATTTTCTTAGGACACTTTCATTTTTCAAATAAAATCCGAAAAAAGTATTTTTCTTGTGAAAATGTGAAAAAAACTGAATTTTTATAAAATTTTGGAAAAATTAATTATTGTTTTAAAATGTGGAAAACTTGTTTTTTTAAAACTAAATTTGGAAAACTAGATTTATTTTCATATATAGAAAAAAATAATTAGTTTTCCAGATTTAAAAAATGTCCAAATTTTTTTAATAAGAAGACTCAGTTTTCCAAATTTATTTTCTTAAAAAATGGATTTTCATATTTTTTTTAAAAACAATTCAATTTTTCATATTTTAAGAAAATACAGATTTTTAAGGAAAAAAAGTTAAGTTTTCCTGTTTTTTATTTTTCTCACTTTCCCAAAGAGAGTGAAAAGACACTCTCCTTGCCACGTCAACGCTTAGAGGGTAATTATTCTATTTTAAATAAGTTTAGGGGGTAATAGGGCTCAAGGAACTTAAGAGCATTATTGTGATACAATTAATCTAATATATATGTTTGTTGGATTATCTAAAAGATAATCATAAAATTATAAGTAATCGTTCATAAAAAGTGAGACTAATAATTTGAAATATCACTTTTCATATTTACCAAACACCAAAAGTTAAAAAGGAGGGATAATTACATATATAGTCATCCAAGTATCAACAAAGTCACCCAAGTTATTATACCACTTTTTCCACAAAGTCATTATAGCTAGAAAATAAAGGGAGAATCTCATAAACCTCTCTCAAGTTTGATTTCGTAACAAGAATAACTTCCTTTGTTATTTATAATATTACACTTACGTTCTTTATTTTAATTTTTTTTAACAACTATTTTAATTAACTTGATTATTACTAATATAAAAATATGTGTTTTGACAAATTTATCCTTTTATTTCTTTTGTTTAATTATTTTTTGTAAATTCATTTTTCAAATCACAATTCTTTAAAGTCCATTCACACGTTTTATAAATAAAAAATTTGTCAAATCATGCTATGGTGGTGAAATTGTCGAGGAGACACCGTAAGTTCTCTCACAGGAAGAGCACGTGCTAAATGTAGCTACCAAACCGGATGTTTTACGAGGAGTTAAAGTTAGTTATAGAGCCATTGGAGGATTCTTATCCAATGTAGTTGATAACTTAGATATACTCCAGACATGATCAACTTAATTATTAAAAGGGGTGGATCCAGAGGCGGACGAAGCACTATAACTTGGGGTTCAATTGAACCCTAAACTTTCGATGCGGTGTAAAAATTTACTAAATTTTCAATAAATAGTAGATATGAACTCATAACTTTAGAAATATAATGGTTCAATGCTAAAAAATTTAGAAGGTTGAACCCCTAGAATTTAAATCCTAGGGCGAATCTACGTAGAAGGGTGGTGATGTCACGCCACCCGGACGCTTCGATAGAAACTTCGTATGTATATGTGCATATGTATAAGAAATCGAATATATACGAGTCTTGCCACTCGGACTAACAACAGAATGAAAGGTGCTACAAGCAAAGGGCATAACAGACCAGACAAGTGATGCGAGTTCAAATCTCGTGAAGCACTTTTTTGGCTTGCTTTTTCGCTTGCTGAGTAACTACACGCTTTAGCTGATCAGCTCTATTCTTTTTCACTTTTTCTTTACTTGTTTTGGAGTTCGAATCTCGTGACGCACTTTTTATTTGGCTTGCTTTTTCACTTGCTGAGTAACTACACGCTTTAGCTGATCAGCTTTATTCTTTTTCACTTTTTCTTTAATTGTTCTTTACTTGTTTTGGAGTTCGAATCTCGTGAAGCACTTCTTTTTGGCTTGCTTTTTCGCTTGCTGAGTAAGTACACGCTTTAGCTGATCAGCTCTATTCCTTTTCACTTTTTCTTTAATTGTTCTTTACTTGTTTTCGCTTTGCTCTTTTGCTTGCTGCGAAAATACACACTTCAGCTCTTATCTTTGATTGTGTGTGATGAACCTAGTTGACAATTTGACATTAATGTTTTTATTCATCTACTGTCTCATTTAATATAACTAAAAAGTCTACGGAAGATAACTGTATAAGATAGAGCAAAAGAAAATGACAGGTAATGTGAAGTTATAAATTTCTACTTTTTGCGCTTACTAAATTTTGGTTACACCCACTTATTACTTATTCACATGCAGCAGGAAAACACCATAAAAGAAGGGTAAATAGAGGAATACCACTCAATAGTTGACTTAACCTGGTGAATTTATAAAGTTACTGAAGTGTCCTAATACTTTGCAAAGTTCAAAATGCTAATATGTTTTATATTACAATTTATATGTGTGATATTTTATACATATACTATTTAAGTATGTTTGGTTCGTCAAATTTTTCCCCCAAGGTTTATATGAAAATAAAAATCTACCCTAATTATTTAGTATGGTTATAGGTTCAAATAAAACCTAAGGTGCAGCTTGACTCGTTTCTCGATATTTTATGGCAACAAAACAAAACAAATAATAATTTTAAAAAAATAAGGGTTAAAAATACAATATTTTCTTGGAAGCTCCAATTGGGTAGGTCTAATTATTTTGTTGAGAAGAGGTTAAATGCGAACCATCATTTTTTTTTGCGAGTTTCACGCTCCAAAATAAGCCGTTCCTTTTTCCTACATGAACTATCATCATCTATGTATTAAAACATACTACCTCAATTATCAACTCTTTTTTTGTTTTTGATTAGCGCCGGGTGTCCGGGTCTCTTTGAGCCCCGACTAATCCCAGGGGTGCACAGGCCCTCGGCAAGGAGTTTCCCGCAAGTGCACCACGGGTAATTTAGGGTTTCCCCAGTCCGATGGCCCTCAGAAATTGTTTACACCCAGCGGGTTTCGAACTTGAGACCTTGAAAGGGAGCACCCCAAGGCTCAAGTCAATTGCCACCAGGCCAACCCTTGAGGGTTATTATCAGCTCTTTTCCTACCTGAAAATCCTAAATCATATCAATATCAGATAGAAAAAGGGAACAATCGATAATTGAGGTGTTTTCTAAGTACATAAATGGTGACAGTTTAGGTAAGAAAAAGGAACAACTAATAGTTCGAGGATGAAACTCGCAAAAAAAGTGATAATAATTCAACTGTGTTTCTGACCATTAACTTCTATAATTTGGGTAATGAGTTTGTAATAGTGTTACACACTTCAATGGTCAATATTGAGTAATAGTGATCACATTTTTTATTTTTGGAACAGGCATTGATAGGTTTTACTTATAGTATCAAGGATGGAATTATTTGAGAAAACTTGTTTGCGAAAAGTAATCACCGAGTCTCTATTAACCAGAAGTCTCGGGTTCGACCCCTAGGTATGAAAAAATTCTTGATAGGGAGCTCTCCCATTGAATGGGCCTTTCGCGGCCCAAATTCGGATAATCTGGCTCCAATGCGGGTATCGGACACGGGGGCGGAAAAAGGAAAAGAGAAAAGTAATTGCCGAGTGACTTATTTGTTGCTAATATTTTTGGTAGAAAAAAGGGTGAAGCCCATGAGGTCTTTGCGCTATAGGGGGTTTAAAAGATTTGAGTGCAGTAATAACCTCTGATTTTGTTAGAGGTGCTCTAAGTTGGGGCTATTCGGGGGGGGGGGGGGGGGGGGGTTGATGAAGGAGTAGGTTGAGACAATTTATACCAGATCAGCCTATAAAATTGATAAAATTACAACCAAATATCATTCGGCCATCTACTTTACAAAATATTTTATGCAGTGTATTGGTAGTATATAAAGTATACTAAATATACATATGCTATACATGCCTATATGTATATATATAATATACATATTATATACATGCCTATACAGCCGAAGCATATAGAGAGTGTGTACTGCAGTCATGTTTGGTAAACTCGATGGACGATGTATTACATTTAGGTAAGTTTCCCTATAAAATTCTGATGGAGAATAACCCGAAGGGCCAGAAATGGCCATTGAAACAAACCGACTTGGAAGGTAAACGCACCCTCAAAGTACTATGCTCTTCTATGGCTAGTGGCTAGAAAGGCTTGTCTGACTCATGAAACCTAAGGAAGAGGGGCTTTCAATTAAGTTCCACATGGCATCTATGTGAAAAGGAGGCTGAGGATACCTCTCGTTTATTCTTACACTCTTTTGTTATATCAACTTTTGAAATGTTCCTAATATGGTTCGTATGAGCTGAATTATGCTAAAAGTAACAATTGATCTTCTGATGCCAGTGTAGTTGGGGGGTGTGAGAAGAAACAATGGAGAAAGAATTTAGCATGCATTTGGTGGACTATGTTGAAGGAAAGAAATTTTAGATGTTTTGAGGATCAAAGAAATTCCATACAAAGAATAAAACTGCAATTTATATTGCTTTTTTATTTTTATTTTTTTAATTATTCTGGTGTAATAGCAACCGTGTAAGTTGTGAATCTATGCTCGAAATCATATAGTCCCTGCAAGCTTTGTCTAGGGGATCTCTTATACAGTCAATCTAGAGATGTATTTTGTTTATCAATACAACATTTATGCTGAAAACATTCTATATACATTAGACATTCTCAAAAAATAATTTGTCATAAATAAACATAAGATTGTATCATAAAATATGCCTACTATGCAACTTGCTTATTCTAGGTGTTGAAACTTGCTCCTCTGACTTTCATTATTATCATATTTGTGCCAGGGAAGAAGCAGAGTTAATTCAATCTCTAGTCAAGAAAGTTCTGGGAAAACTCGATAGTACACCTTTAGGTGTGGCAAAATACCCAGTAGGACTTCATTCTCGTCTTGATGAGTTGCTCAGGTTACTGAATGTTAAGGCAAATGGTGTGATAGTATTAGGATTATACGGAATGGGAGGAGTTGGCAAGACCACTCTTGCCAAGGCTTTGTACAATCAGTTAGTTGTGCATTTCAAGAAACGTAGCTTCATTTCAGATGTTAAAGAAATTGCAAGACGACAAAATGGTTTGGCCACTATTCAAAGCAAACTCATTGGTGATCTTAAATCAGGTGCTTCGCCAGACATAGATGGTACTGCTAAAGGTGTCCAATTAATGAAGGAATCTATGAATAATGAGGCAGTTGCTATTTTTCTAGATGATGTGGACAATGCAGACCAACTTCGTGTATTGGCTGGTGGGAGACACTGGTTTCGCCAAGGAAGTAGAGTCATCATCACCACTAGAGATAAAAATGTGTTACTCCCAAGTATTGTAAACGAAAATTTTGAGGTAAAAGAGCTCTCCTCATCCGAGTCACTTACGTTATTTAGTTATCATGCGTTTGGAAGAGAGCAGCCTCCTAAGAACTTTTTAGTTCTTGCTGAAGAAGTTGTAACACTCAGTGGGGGATTACCTCTAGCTCTGGAAGTTTTTGGATCTTTGTTGTTCTACAAGAAAAGAACGAAGGAGTGGCAAGACGTGGTGCAAAAACTGAGACAGATTCGTCCTGGTGATCTTCAAAACGTCCTGGAAATAAGTTTTGAAGCTCTAGATGAACAAGAAAAGTCCATCTTTCTTGATTTAGCGTGTCTTCTTCTCAATACAAGGCTTGACAGGAAAGATGCAATTGCAATATTTAAAGGTTGTGGTTTTGGCGCTGAAAGTGCAATAACAGAGCTCACAGCAAAATCGCTTCTTAAAATAGTTGATGGGAATGTTTTGTGGATGCATGATCAGCTCAAAGACATGGGAAGGCAAATTGTACAACGTGAGAATTTTGGAGATGTTGGTAAACGTAGTAGACTCTGGAATCGTGACGATATTACAGATGTCCTAAAGAACCATAAGGTATGGTTTTAAAATCTAGTTGACACCTTTTGTATTTGTTGTATTGTTTAACTTGAAGTTGGTACATACATGCACATTGAGATGAAATCTAGAGATTCCTGTTTTCTACATGGTGATTAAACGGCTAAACAAGTGTTCTACTTGCTCGTGTTACTTGCCTGGACACAAGTTTCAAAATATCTTTTTTTTTTAATAAAAGAAAATTATATTATCAGTGTAACTTAGTTGATTCTAGCAGGTAATTTGTCCTCTTTTACTAGGTTCTTACTCCATGTACAGTGCAAACACTTACTTATAATTGATTTTTTGATAGATCTATTTGTATAAAAACTTTTTATGCTTACTGAATAATTTCATTCTATGATCTTTCAAGTGAGCTAATCGTGGTACGCTTTGAAAGTATTGCCAAGTGTAATCTATTAGTAATAGGGGTTGAATGTACTTGTTTTACAAAATACTCCGTATATTACTAGTTTAGTATAAAGGGAAGCAAATGCAGCCAAAAGATACCTTCATTGGAACCAAGAAGCATTTTGAAGTTATTTGGCTTAATCACTCATTATTTAATTGAGCATTTAACTTTTTGTTATTTGTCTTCTAGCTTCCCCTCTTGACTTTTTTCCCTCCATCTAATTTGAACAATTCAAGGGCACAAGAAAAAATGAGGGTATTGTGCTTGACTTTGAGAAGAGGCAAGATCAGAACTCCAAGGAAGTATCTCGGATCTATTTGAAGAAAGTACTTAAAAAGTATATTGGCCAAGGTAGAAAGGAAAATAATGTAACATTTTGCACAAGAGCTTTTCAGTGCATGGTCAATCTGAGACTCCTTCAAATCAATCATGTCAAATTGGTTGGAAATTTCAAGCTATTACCTGCTGAACTGAAGTGGCTGCAGTGGAAAGGTTGCCCTTTACAAGTTATTCCTCCGGATTTATTGTCCCGAAAGATAGCGGTTCTTGATTTATCGGAGAGCATGATTACACACGTCTGGAAGAAGAAAAAGTGGAATTGCTACCAGAACAAGGTACGTGAATTAGCTCAACCAATCTCCTTTTTTACAACTTTGTTTGTTGGTAAGTAGGAAGAACAACAGGTCTCCTTTTTGAAAACTTTGTTTGGTTGGTTAATAAGTTGGAAGTACCACATGTCCCTTTAATCATCTATAGATGATTTTTAGGGTCTCTTTGATATGAAGGAAGATATTTTTCTGGAATATGTTCTTTTGGAAAATAAGAGGTTTTCTTGCTTATTTTCTGGTGTTTGATTAGTAAGCAAAAAAATTATCCCAAGAGCATTTATATAATCTAGGAAAACAATATGGGGGGTGGATATGGGTGGTCAGGGTGGCGGCTAGAGGCATTGGGTGGGGTGGGGTGGGGTGGGGTGGGGTGGGGTTGAGGTTGAGGAGGAGACAATAAACTATGAACATCAGTTATGGAACTTGTTTTCCTAGAGAAAATATTTTTCCAAAACGTTTAGATCAACCATCTATTTCAAAAAAAAAAAAAAAAAACGGTTAGACCAACCATATATGGAAAATTGGAAAACATTTTCCTCCATACCTGATGAGTTATAGCATTTTATAATTTTTGATGATTGACAAACGATCCAGGGACTAGGTCCTCCATTAGGTTCTATGAGAGTACTGCACGGTACAACTGCCTGCACTATTCAGGCAGAACTGCAGCAGCACGGCTGTATGTATGATGGAAATTAAAAGCCCTTGAGAAGTCACTATTCATCGTCACATGCTTTCTACCTTGGTCTAATATATATACAACATGTTGGGATTGGGTTAATCCAACACTTGAAAATCTAAAAAGACATATTTATCTCAAGTTTGGCAGCTACCTTCCACAAAGTGCCCACAAGAACAAGATCTCAACAATCCAAGGGACCAGTTCCTGTCACTGAAGACATCTAAAGTCCTAAGATAGTTGAGTCTTGTTTTATGCTCTTAATTTGTATACTCCTACACTGCTTGTCAAGAAGCACCATAGTAGGACAGATTTCAATCTTTGTAACTTTGTTTTCTTAGCTAGAGTTAGTTGAGTATCAGTTGGGTCGTTGGCTAAGGGTAGTCAAGACTTGGAGCTTTGCAATAGAATTGTTGTAAAGGTGCTTACAATATGTGTATTGTAAGGGTTGGGGATTAAGAGCTTAATTTCTAGGTTGCAATAGGTTGTAATCTGAAGTTGCTCAGTTAGTGAAGTTGAAAATCTTACTAGGGTAGCTCGTGATTTTTAGTCCCTTGAGCAAGGAGTTTTCCACGTAAATATCTTGTCTCATTTACTTCTTGCAACTATCAGTGAAAACAGGTTAGGGATCAGATCCCTTAGATTGTTCCAGTGAATTCTTAGGTTGTGAACTATTAAAGTGTGAACCCTTATAGGTTAGGGACCAGGTCCTTAGAATGGAATTCTAGTGAATTCTTAGGTCGTGAACTATTAAAGTGTGAACCCTTAGGTTCTATCAATACTAAACACACTTTTCGATTCACATGCTTTGTCAGGTAAGTGGCTAATTGTTTTTCAAGCTCTATAAAGCTGAGAGAAACAAAGGAAAGGCGTAGTTTTTATTCTTTTTAATTGAAATGTTTTTTGCTTCGTCTCCCCTTATCTAGCTAGGCGCTAAAATCTCCTTTTCCTTAATGTTTAATTTCTTGGCTTTACTATTTACTGATCTCAATGGGTTATTCTGCAAGTCTCTCTCTCTCTCTCTCTCTCTTTTTTTTTTTTTTTTTTTTTTTTTTTTTTTTTTTTGTGATGACTGAAAATCTTCACCTGATAGATGGCAAAGCAGCTGAAAGTTATGAATCTACATAGTTGTCGCCAACTTAAGGAAATCCCTGATTTATCTGGACTTCAATTGGAGAGGCTGATTCTTGAGCAATGCAAGGAACTGGTTATGATCCATCCATCAATTGGAGACTTGACTACGTTGACCCATCTAAACATGAAGGACTGTCAGAGCATTTTGGCATTTCCAGATGAGGTGTCCGGATTAAAACGTCTTGAAGTACTTATCCTATCTGGTTGCTCGAGTCTAAAAGAATTACCAGAGGACTTGAGTGGCTGGAAATCTTTGAGAGAGCTTCTTCTAGATGGTACAGCAATAACAAAGCTACCTAACTCTATCTTCCACCTGAAGAAGCTTCAGATATTGAATTTAAATGATTGCCGGCGTTTGGAGTTGTTGCCTAGAGCTATTGGGAATCTAAGTTCGCTTAGAGAGCTCTCTTTTAGTGGATCAGCTTTAAAGGAACTGCCTGATTCCATTGGAAATTTGAAAAATCTTGAAGAATTAAACTTGAGAATGTGCAAGGGGCTCATCTCACTTCCTGATTCCCTTGGCAATCTTAAATCTTTAATAGGACTTAATCTTAATAACAGCTCGATAAAAGAATTGCCACCTTCCATTGGTTTGTTATCTCATTTGAAGTTCCTTTGGGTCAACGATTGCAAGTACTTGAGCGAATTGCCCAATTCCATGAGTAGCTTATCGTCATTAGTTTGGCTTTGTCTAGAGTGGACCTCAGTTAGTGAACTAAGTTTCCAGTTAGGTAACTTAAAGTCCCTTGAGAAGCTTGAGATGGGAAACTGCGCGTCAATCAGATCTTTACCTAGCTCAACTGGAAATATGTCATGTTTAACTACTTTGGACCTACACAATACATCAATTACTGAGTTACCAGCCTCGATAGGCTTATTGGAAAGACTTTGGAAATTGAAACTGAATAACTGTTTGAATCTCCAACTACTCCCAGCTTCAATTGGAAGCCTTAAGAGTTTGTGTTACCTTTATATGGCCGAAACTGCTGTATCAGAATTACCCGATGAAATTGGAATGCTTTCAAACTTAAAACTACTGAAGATGAGAAAGAAACCACAGCCTAGAGAGGATGAACTGCTGGACATGGAAGACGCACATGTTGGAGGAAGCTCTAAACGCGTTACTCTGCCAGAATCATTTTCGAACCTCTCATGCTTGGAAGTCCTAGATGCTCATGCATGGAAATTCTCTGGCAAGATTTCTGATGATTTCCAGAAGTTGTCTGCTTTGGAAAAGCTCGACCTTGGACACAACGATTTTTGCAGCCTCCCTTCTAGCATGAAAGGACTTTGTGTTCTCAAGCGTTTGCTTATCCCGAACTGCAGAAAGCTCAAGTTTCTTCCCGAACTTCCCTCAAGTTTGCGATGGTTAAATGCTGCAAACTGCTCCGCTTTGGAACATATAGCTAGCATATCAAATTTGGAATATTTGGAAGAACTCCAATTAAGTAATTGCAAGAAGATAATAGATATTCCTGGCCTTGAAAACTTGAAATCTTTGGTAAGGTTGTATACAGTCGGTTGCAACGCGTGCCTACCTTCCATAAAAAGGAGGATTTCTAAGGTTTTTTCTCCTTTTCTCCTCTTTCTCTCTCATGTATCAAGATTATATATACACATTGATATCAAGTTGGCTAAGACTCTGAATGCAGGATTCTCTAAGACAGATAAAGTATCTTTGTGTTCCAGGGAGTGACATTCCGGATTGGTTTATTCAGGAAGTACCTAACGTCTCAACTCGCAAGCACCGTGATATCAAGGGTGTGATCATTGGAGTAGTTCTCTCTCTAGACCAACGAGTAGAGGACAATTTCAGACACAAAGTCCCAGCAATCATGGATATTCAAGCAATGATTACCACACCTGGTGATGCTGAGCCTAAACTTAGAAAAACTTTGAACTTGGAGGGGGTTCCTGACACAGATGAAGATCAGCTCTATTTATGTCGATTTCAAGAGCGCAGTGATTTTATGTTCGCGTTGAAAGAAGGTGACAGGGTGCAGGTTGCAATTACAGAGAGTCCACATTTTAATGGCCTCAAACTGAAGAAGCATGGGATGCACTTGGTTTTTGAAAATGAGGATGACTTTGATGATAATGATGAGGATCTGTTTGATGAATCTCAGCAGTCTGTTTCAAAGAAACTTGCTAACTTTTTTAATTCATTATGAAACGGTTCATAGCTGGAAATGAATTCAGCATACAGAGTGGAGTCCAAGAATTTGACTATATAAAGACATTTATAAATGTGTATCTACTAAATGATTCGTCTATGTTAGTGGCCTGGCAGCTTAATTAGAGTAAACATTGGCGCAGATGGATTGATTGTGATAACTTGTCCCTTTAACTAGCTAGTAGCAATTTATTTCATATTCCAACTCAGAAACTTAAGAGGTCGTTTAGTTGCTGGTTAGAGTTATGCAAGGATTAGTTATGGAGATTTAGTTATTTCGTCTTTTACCTTGCATAAAATAATACATAAATTGACTCATAACTTATAGTACATGTTTTAGTTATGCGAGATTGTAAACTGGTAACCAAACGCCGTATTTGGTGTGTTGAATTTTATCCACAACTAAAATTCTACCAAACATAGTACTAGTTGTGTTGGTTTTGATGTATAAATAATTCATTTCCTAACCAGCAACCAAATGACCCCTGAATGCTTGTGAGTGCAATATAGCCCAAGAGCACACACTAGACTTCTTGGAATCGTATCTTCCAATTTCAATATCCCAGCAATAGTTGCCTTGGTCATCTTTCAGCTGACTCTCTTTCTTCCCATAATTCTGATTTCTAGTCATGGAGAATTCTTCATCTTCATCTAATGACATTAATTTCTTTGGTACCACATTTTCGTCATAGTTAGTATTCCGATCTTCGAGACAAGTAAAAGAATTTCAATTTAGTTTATCAACTTTACCGGACATGGAAGCACTCAAGCTAAAGTAAATGCACATATAGAATGGCTGCGGGCAGGTGATCTTGGAAGACTCTAGACTCGCTCCAATCCCTTCCTCTCATGCCTTGATAATTTTTTAAGAATTTAATTAGTAGATACACATAATTTTTCATGACAAAAATACCAGAGAATAAGAACTCCTAGAAGGAAAAGGGATCTGCATGCCACCATTTCAAGTTTGAATTTTATGTAAAAGAAGATGAAGACTGCCCAAAGAAAATCTTCAATACCTGAAGATGTTTTCTATGATATATTTTCTTGTCTTCCAATCGAATCTTTAATGTTACACCCCAGATTTTTGCACGTTAAAGTCGCATCATGAGTTAGTCGATGCAAGTTGAAAAAGAAATTATCTTGAGGTTAAAAGGGATTGAGCTTATTAATATAAATGGTTACAACAATCTATAAATAATATTAGTAAGTGGCAGAAGGTTTGGAGGGTGAATGCATTAATAAATAACATGAGTTTCCTCAAAAGTCGGCAAGTTGGGAATATGATAACTTATACTTTTGGGTGTGAATAGGAGTGCTTCACATGCTAATAAAGTAATGATATGAAGTATTTGAATCGTATAATAGTCTCTTGTTAAGTTAGAAGTCAAACGAGTTGTAATATGAAAGTCGACAAAGGGCGTCACAAGTTAAGTTTGTAAATTACACTGAAATTTGGGTCAGATGTCGAAGAGCTTTTCTCTCAATATACCTGGAGTTACTGGGTGATCCATCTATCAAACCGAAGGTCTACGAGTCTAGTTTCCAGCACATTTTACCGTTCGTCGATACGACATCGGAGTAGAGAGATATTCACATTTCTGTCCAGGGACGCAAACTGCCGCGGGAACAGTGTGCTAAGTCGGTGGCTTTAAATTTGCCCAAGTATATATAGGCCCCTTGCACGAATTTTTCTTCCATTTTCTCACCATCCCCAACCTGGAAAACCCTCAAACTCTCTCCAATGAATCCTCCATCAATCTTAATCCAAACCAAGAGCAAATCTATCAACTTTAACATGAAGAACAACATGGCAACTTCGAAATTGTCATTTCTTCACTATTTCTCCTTTTGGGGAAAACCTTACTTTGAAGTAACTTGGGGTTTGAAGTGATTTTAATGATCTAAGGTATATTTTGACTTCCTTTTGATATCTTTGAACTTCTACAAGTAATTGATCACAGAAACTGGTAAAAACCCCATGGAACAAGCTCTTCTATGTCCTTATGAAACTTTCATGACTTAGCTTATTTGTTGGGCTATTTTATATGGTTTTGTTGTGTTGTTTGGAGTTGTGGTGATATGGATGGGATCATATTGAATAGGAGAAGTAGAAATGATAACAACACGGTTAGCGGAAGACTTTAGAATTGAAAATTAGAAAGGGGGAAGGATTGATTCTTGAGAAAGAAGAACACAAGTTCAAGTATTTGATACTTAAAACGATGTTTAATAGTGAAAGAAGGAGTTGAATCAATTAAGAAGAAGAAATGGAGGGAGGGAACTCAAACAAGAAATCTTACCATCGAAGAATGCGAGTTGTGGTTCAAAGTAGAACAAAAAGGGCATAACCCAAAAGAGAACCTCAAAGGTCTCCACGAGCACAAGGCTAATATTATTAATATTCAAACTTAGTTACAATGAAAAAGAAAACACCCCTTTATATAGGAGAAATGATGGCTGCCACCCTAAAGAAAATAAAGTTGGTCAAACTAAATTAATTAAGGTGCAATTTCCAAGCTGCATAGAAGACCACCAATTCTTTGTTCCAAAGTGCATAGAAGACTACCAAACATTTGTTCCAATGTGTATAGAAGATCACCAATACTTTGTTCAATAAAAACATTAAATGTAGTCAACATAGCATTAAATGATCTTCTAGAAACACAAGTATGAGCTGCTGAACTTGTTTCTTCTTTGGACATGTTTTGGGCCACAATCCAACTCATCTTGGTCTTCAATTTGGGCCTCCAATTAGTATTAAGACTTTCCCAAAAGATCTACTTTGGGCTGGAGCTATTCCTCCATTATAAGACATGTTTTCATTACCAAATGAAGCCCATTAAAACATCTTGATATTTTTTAGTCTTCAACGAAAATTAAGCTTTCTTGGTTGCTATCATTCTCCCCCTCTTATAGAAGATTCGTCCCGAATCTTGGTGGTGACCTTTTTTGCTCCTTAATGCATTTGAGCCTCCACGGTTGCTATCATTCTCCCCTTCTTAAAGAAGATTCGTCCTCGAATCTTGACATTGACCTGCAACCAACATGATGATCACAATAAGTAGGGAGAAAACAAAGGAAACAAAACAAGCATTTGGTAAAAACAACACAAGGTAGTGACCATGCAACCACTTAACCCACTTAGTTCTTTTATGCACAAACACCCCTTTTAAATATCCAAGCATTTCATCATCTAATAGAACAATGTAATTTCCAACACAAGAACTAAAAACACAATTCATAAGCACTTTAGAGGATCATTAGCCAGACCAAAAGCATATGAATACCAAGAAAACATACCATATTTGCTCTTTCTAAGCAACTTAACCTCACCATTCAATATACCATGGTCATGATATGGATCAAAAGTTATTTTCTTGTGAAGTGACTTGGAATGAGGCTGCAAAAAAAGAACTATGAAACAAGATAAAGATAGTGTGCAGTTAGCAACATGTGAGCACTTACCCTTCTCCACACTTGAGCTACTACATTCTGCACCTAGCTCAACTTTCTCAATATCTACGGCATCAAAAGCTTCACGTGTCTCAATGTCTTCATTGGAAACTTCATCACCTTTACTTCCTTCATTGGAATCCCAAAGTGAACAAAAATGTACCGTAAACTCATGTTTAGTATCATCCCACAATGGGTTATCCCACACTTTAAAACCTTGACCCATGAGATTGTCTTCTTCAAGTGAGCTGTCATCATCCTTTACACAAAGTTCATCCTCAATTTTCTGCATGAAAGGAGATAAAAGACTAAAAAAAGAAAGAGTTAGTTGATTAGCATATGAACAAGATTCACCCTCTCTCAAATTTTCTTGGATTTGTTCACTCAACTTATCTCGTCCCCCACTTTCACCACATTGTGGCAGACTGCTCATGTGAGACGAATAACAAAAGAAGTTAGGTTCACTCTCAATTTGAGTTATATCTTTACTTAAAACTCTTGATTCAACAAATTGTGTTACAAGTTCAGTTTTGTTTGCATCTACAAATAGATCATCGATAATGTCATACCACATGAGATCATCAAGCTCAACTTTGTCTTCTACTTGGAATTTTTTCCACGAATCATCAGACTTTGCTCCTTTCAAATCCCATTTGAAGCTAGATTCTTCCTTCAATTGTTGTTCCAACACTTCAATGGGTTCTTCTTCAATAACCTGCACATTTGGAGCACAAACACTAGAAAAAGAATGAGTTAATTGGTTAGAACTTGAACAAGAATCTTTCACACTTATGCACTCAATTCTTTTAATCTCTTCTTTTTCCTCATCTCTCAAGTGCACTTGTTCACTCTCTATTTTACCTCCTGAGCTCACTTCACTCAATTCTTTCCACTTATTTCTGCTTCTTAACAACTCACTCTTTTCACTCATCACTTCCTCTCTCGTGTTGTGAAGTTGCTCACCCTCACTTCTCTCTTTCTTTTGTCTCTCATCCTCACTTTTGTTTGGTGTAGAAAAGGTTGTCAATACGGTATCATCCCTTTCTATCCCCGGGCAAGGTATGCTGCAATAAGTATCACAAGTTCCCATATACTTGCCTAGAATCCCTCTTTTATCCCTTGGAGGACTTCTAACATCAATTCTAATTTTAGGCTTCCCAATCCCACTATTGTTTCCCCTCTTGTAGACCTTTTCCTTTTCAAACACCTCTATTGATCTCCTTACCTTTAATTGATCTTCTTGAATTTCTATAGGTGACAAAGATACAAGGGCAGTTCTTTTTCCATTATCTTTCACCAAGGAATACCTATTTTTTTCTAGATCATATAAAACTTTCTTATAGAGATACCACGGCTTTCCCAATAAGACATGACATGTGAATAAGGGAATTACGTCACACCAAACCTCATCCTTGTATCTCCCAAGAGTTAATGACACCAACACCCTTTTCTCTACCTTCACTCCTTTTAAGGTGTAGGGTGAAGCATGCTTAACACAAGATAAACCTACTTTTTCAACAAAGTAAGCACTAACTAAGTTATGACAAACATTCTTGTCAATCTTAGTAGCACACACCTTAGACAATACCTCCATTCTAGTTTGAAAAACCTTGTTAACTCTAGTAAGCTCATGGCCTCTTCTAAAACTCTTTCCCAAACTAGATCTTACCGGAGTAGGTTTAATAGGATTCAAACACCCAACTTCAACATAATCAGCACATTCATCATCATAACTAATGTCATCATAATCAAAAGATTCATCACTACTATAATCCTCACAAATGTTATTACCTTCACTCGAATCACAAATCTGTTGTGACTCATCATAGGTTTGGCTATTTGACTCATCGTAGCCACCATACTCTTCACAAGAATCACTGTATGCCCTTCTATCATCTTTTGCATCTGATTCCCACTCTTCTTCACTAGAATAATCCATCCCTTCACTCCAAATGCTTTCAGAATCTGTAGAAAACATGCTTTAGAAAAAGAGAAAACATTTAGTAGTAAAATGATCTCACATACACTCCCTTACGTGTATCACTCAAGTTGTGGCTCTCAACACTCGCATTTCACACTATTAGGCTTTTACCCTCAAATAATCTCACCACTCTTGCCTTTTACCACTCAAGGGTTGCGCCTCGAAGTTCTTCAATAAACCAACAACTCAAACACTTCAAAGTAAGTTCCAAAGCTTGATTCAAGAATGGAGTTTATGACAAACAAATAAAGGACAATAAAAACTTAAACAGACATGAAACAAGAAATACACAATAAAAATAGAGAGAGAGAAAAAACACGGAACAAATTGGCACGAAACAAAGAAATAGACACAAAATTACTAGACAACTCTAAGTATGGACAAATACTTCAAGTATCTAGTAAGAGAACATAAAGAAAACTAAATGCAAGAAACAAACACTTTCAAGAAAAGATTTAGAACATATCAATGAGTTTGGATACAAATGTATTGTAATGATCTTGCACTCCTCAATGTGACTTTTGAGTTCCTTGATGAGTTTTAGTCAAAGAATCTTTAAAACTAAGGGGATTTTCAAGAGATAACAACCACAATGGATTTCCCAATAATTTAAAGTCAACAAATCACAAGATAAAGGATTGAAGAAATCAAGAATAAGTAAAGAAAACTTAGAGAGTACTGTTCACGGCACTGTCCACTTGAGCAGTTTTTTTTCTAACTTTTTTTTCCACTGTTCACGTGCTACAGTACTTTTTTTTAAAAAGTTTGTTTTTTGGTATTTAGTATTCAAATCAATAGATCGGGTGAGTATAGGAATACTCAACCATCCAAAGCTCTGATACCACTTGATAACAACACGGTTAACGGAAGACTTTAGAATTGAAAATTAGAAAGGGGGAAGGATTGATTCTCGAGAAAGAAGAACACAAGTTCAAGTATTTGATACTTAAAACGTTGTTTAATAGTGAAAGAAGGAGTTGAATCAATTAAGAAGAAGAAATAGAGGGAGAGAACTCAAACAAGGAATCTTACCATCGAAGAATCCGAATTGTGGTTCAAAGTAGAACAAAAAGGGCATAACCCAAAAGAGAACCTCAAAGGTCTCCACGAGCACAAGGCTAATATTATTAATATTCAAACACTATGAAAAAGAAAACACCCCTTTATATAGGATAAATGGTGGCTGTCACCCTAAAGAAAATAAAGTTGGTCAAACTAAATTAATTAAGGTGCAATTTCCAAGTTGCATAGAAGACCACCAATTCTTTGTTCCAAAGTGCATAAAAGACCACCAAACATTTGTTCCAATGTGCATAGAAGACCACCAAACATTTGTTCCAATGTGCATAGAAGACATGTGCATAGAAAACCACAAACACTTTGTTCAATAAAAACATTAAATATAGTCAACATAGCATTAAATGATCTTCTAGAAACACAAGTATGGGCTGCTGAACTTGTTCCTTCTTTGGACATGTTTTGGGCCATAATCCAACTCATCTTGGTCTTCAATTTGGGCCTCCAATTAGTATTAAGACTTTCCCAAAAGATCTACTTTGGGCTGGAGCTATTCCTCCATTACAAGACATGTTTTCATTACCAAATGAAGCCCATTAAAGCATCTTGATATTTTTTAGTCTTCAACAAAAATTAAGCTTCCTTGGTTGCTATCAAGAAAAGTAGAATTTGGTAGCGTTTTACAGGAAAATTATGGTACAAAATGGCCTATAAATTCACGCCCATGAGTTGCTCAATTAAATGTCTAAATGAAGATTTCTATAAGCTATGACCTTGGTTTTGATCTTGAATAGTCCGTATTATGTAGGAAATCGTTCGTAAGGCGTTCTAGGACTCGGGAAACATGGCATCAGGTAACCATACATGAAGGGGGAATTGGGCGGATTTAGCAACTGCACCGGCAAATAAGAGAACAACGTATAAAGTAACAAATAAAAAATTGACCTCATTATTATAAATCAAGTTATTGAATATTTCGAATAAATCCCTAAATTCGAAACTCCCTGTTATCCAATAAAAACCTAAAATTCCTAATAATAAACCAAAATCCCCTACACGATTAGTTACAAACGCTTTTTGAGACATAATTGACTGCATTGATCTCGGTAGCTACACCACCCACGGAATTTAAAGAACCTAAAGGAGCATGAGTCATATATTCCACAGAACGTCGTTCCTGCCCAACCCTAGACACTCTAAGATCCTTTTTCAAACCTGCTCCCATTTCGAGTCAAGAAATAAATGGCTCGAATGGTACGATCCCTCCGTCACCCCAGAATGAAAGGGGTGATCTCATAGTTCTTGGTTTGTGAAGTTGCGTTGTTAGGTGCTCCATTTTATTTTCCCATTGAGGCCGTCGATGGTATGTAGGGCTTTCTTTTCTCTTTTGTGGCATGACTAGAACTCGACGAACGTTTCATTGATACATTCATTCCGTGAAAACATAAGTCGATTATGTTCTTATACTTGAGCAGCCCTCTACTTCATACATGACTTATATTAAAGTACTGTCCATATTTCCATGTTTCTTTGGTTATTGATTGAAACGTTATCGTAAAACTTGAGTCGGCCGTATCCCGAAATGGTTAAGCTTACCTTTTCTCTAAAATAGCTTGTATTAAAGTGTATTCTCGCATTCTTATCTTTATTGTCCATCACTTAAAGATGACGGACCTTCCATTGATATATGTTTCCACTAAATATGAGATGAATATGCTTCCTTGTGATTGACTAATCTCTATTTCATATATGATTGCATCAAACGCCTTTCATGCTTCCATATCTCTTTTGGCCACCGAATTGGAATGTTTCTGCTAAACTTGGATTGATCATATGCCATCCGAATGAGTTGAACTCTACTTCATGTGTAACTCATACCAAGTATCTTACATGTTCTCCATGTTGTTGTTTCTTGAATTGAAAGGTAAAGAATGTAGCGACAATAACGATAATCGGAGGGGAATGACGATAGGTCACTCTGACTCTTCTTATGATATCTCTTCTGAGGTCAGTCTTGCATTGCACTTATATATATGTATTTATTTTCATTACCGAGTCGCGCTATAGTCGGCCCGGGTAGGCACTTATATGTGCACCTAGACATGTTTCTTTCTTTACCGAACTGTGTTGTAGGCGGCCGGGTAGGCACGTAGTGGTGCACGTAGATGTATTTCTTTCTTTACCGAGTCGTGTTGTAGGCGGCCGGGTAGGCACGTAGCTGTGCATTGCCACTGATCAGTTGGGCAGAGATGATGATATGATGATGAGCTTACCACACAGAGGGATATATATATTATTATATGATATGATATGATATGTTATAAGCCTCCACCGTGAGGAATGATTTTTACGAGCATACAGTTATATTCCTGTCATGATTATGGTCGCCCTCAGTGGCCTCGTTCAGAATTTCAAGTTGTCTCTACATTTTCCTATGTTATCTATATCTCTTATGGTTATGTTATGTTTACACTTACCACCTTACATAGTCGGTACATATTTCGTACTAACGCATTTTGTGTGCTGTGATCATGCCTACAGGTACGGTAGACGGATTGGTGTACATTTCTCAGTAGGATACCAGAGTTCAGCAGGGATGTTTGCACTCCATTCTCCGGAGTTGCTGGTCAGAGTCATCAAATAGAATGCATGCATGCGTATGTGTGTGTGTGTGTCTATATATATATTACGAGTATAGCTATGGCTACGTCGGGGCCGCTGTCCCGACCAATTGATGCATATTAGTGCTCTTAGAGGCTTACAGACTATCAGTCAGTGTACAAGTATTGTGTTTGGCCTTGCCGGCCTTCTAACTAGTTATTTTTCTTGGTTATGGCCTTGTCGGCCCTAGTTATGCATATATGTGTTGTTGGGCCTTTTCTGCTTGCAGGTTGTCATGATATACTTCCTACAATTGTTATTCAGCGACCTTGTCGGCCTTTGATTCATGTTACAGAGTTCAGATATCACAGTTGGTTCGCTCGGCCCTTCCGGTGCCGGGTACCGGCCACACCCCCAAGGTTAGGGTGGACATTTAATGCGTTCTAAGTATATTTTTTAGATTTTGTAACTCTGTTGAATTAGATTAATCTTTTGTGAACGCAATCAGAATCACGCTATATATCACCAAGATAAAAATCAAATTCCTTGCACCCTCAAGGGATGAAGATTTTTTTTCACACCATAGTGGAATATAGAAAATCCTCACTTTTCATATAGAGGATTAGATGGTTTTATAAAGGCCGAATACTTAGAAAACCTTTCTAAATTTGGGTATTTTATTTAAACTCCTCTTAAATTATGTCTGGTCCCAATTCATATTTTTGCGCGGATTTCCCTTCTTTTGGGGTGGTCTTTAATTTTCGCCCCTCAAATTGGTGATCTTTAATTTTTGCTCTTCGCCTAATACTCCGAGGTTCTGGATTTGAACCCCAGCTCAGTAAAAAAATAAAAATAAAAAAAAAAAAAAAAATCGCAAGGCGGAGGTTTGAATTCGCAAGGCAGAGTTTCGTCCAAAACTCTACTTTAAGTTAGAGTTTGCTAAGCCATGGTTTGCCTACAAAACTCTACCTTAAGGCATAGTTTGCTGGCAAATTCCGCCCCATCGGGCATAATTTGCCTGCAAACCTACCTTAAGGGAGAGTTTGTAGGCATCATCTGCCAAGGTGTTTTTTTTTTTTTTTTTTTTAATTTTCTCCTAAGCAGGGCTTCGACCCGAAAACCTGAGGTTTTAGGGAAAGGCAAAAGTTAATTAATTTAATTTTGATGGGCAAAAATTAAAGACCAGCCCAAAATAAGGGCACTACTGCGAATTGCCCGCCCCAATTACCCCTTGTATGTATATATATAAAATCTTTACCCCCTCAAATAACCACTTGTCCTAATTACTCTTTGTACTTGACTTTCCTATAATCTAAATGATTTCAAATAACATTTGGCGTGTGAGGTTGTAACTAGTTACATCATATTATAATCTGATTTGTGAAAAAGAATCTAAAATACCATTTCCTTTATATTTAGCCATTGCAATTACTATTTCCTTATCTCCTTCCATATACATCCATTAAAATACAACCCAGTTTTTTCTTCTTTTACCATTTTTCTTTCGAGGGGTAACGATTATAGAAACGTCAAGTATAGAGGGGTAATGGTTATAGAAAATCCAAGTACATGAGGGTAATTAGGACCAAGTATAGTTTAAGGACGATTTGAATCAGGAGCAGAGCCTATCAGATACGACGTCAGCTGAACCCAGTCATGACTTTTTTCTTAAATTCTTTATTCTATTAAGAAATCTAGTAAATATATAGAAATATTTAATTGTGAACTCACTAACTAAGACAGGCTTCGAGTTTTGTGGCAAATTCAGAAGCCACAAACATTAAATCTTGACTCCGCCTACAAATTTTAAATAAAACGAAACAAATTTAGAGAGGTTTTAGGTATTCTGCCTTTTATAAATTATCCTAGATTTGATTATTTTAAAGGATTTTTATGCTTGTGCAGTAGAAGGATGCAATCCCTGTTATTCATAATTAATATGGAAAGTAAGATTTCTTTCTTGCCTAAATTCCCTTGACAACGAAACCTTTTGTTACTATACATTAGGTTTAGAACCAAATACAAAGAAGTATAAAATGTACCTTATTTTTTGTTCGTATACCCCTATGATATTGAGTTTTCACTATAATCACAATCATGGCAAAAAATGTACCTTATTTTTTCCCATAACTGCAGGAGGAGTTTGGATTGATGGAGATATCTATTTTTTTTTAATTATTACAACAATAACCTAGGAATTTAATGTTCGAATCTAAGATTTCAAAATTATCTCATTGTGGAAGTTAGATGTATGTAATACTGAAGATAAGGTTTTAGGACTTGATAGGAAAAAATGGGGAAAATTAGCAGCTATATATATTTACTGTTATTTATTTTGACTAATTCTATTTTGTTTGGAACGTAATATATAGTTGGACACATCTTGGTTTTCTTTATTTCAATCATAACTTGTGGGTAAAGACTTACCCTGACCTGTGTTTACATCAAGTGTAGTTAAATTTGTTAGGTCCAAGGTTTCACCTATTAATTTTGATGATAACAAATCAATATAATTATTAATAAAAGAACTTTTACTTGTGGAAAATTTATTTTTGGTATAGGTTTATTTGATGAAGAAGGATTTGGTGAAGATCTAATCAAATATGGAAAAGAAGATATTACGAGATGGAATTACAGAAGAAGATGTGGAAGAAAAATAAGATATGCCAGAAGATTCAAGTTCACAAAAGAGTCCATATTCAGAGTGATCAAACTCCTAATTCAAGAAGATGGATGTGACCACATTCAAATTAGGTGAAATGAAGAGGATCTTGAAATTCTCTTGGGTTGATTAAATAAAAGCTCATATTTGTACAAGCCAGAAAATAAAAGAAATATTTGAATTTGCATTTCAAATATGAATATACATCTACTACAAGTTGGAAGGAAAGAAAGATCTCTACTACAAGTCTACAGTTGCAAATCTCGTGAAGACCATGGAGATTTAGTTTATTGTGAAGATTTGTTGACTATGGAAGGAGGATATTGAGTGAATATCAGTTATTGAAAAAGATTCTATTTTCCATAATCAAGAATGGAAGATTCAGGGTGTTCAAATTACTACCATCATTTATGAAAAGAATATTTTATTATATTCTATATCTTGGAAAATACATGTGTTCAAGGAAAGTAAATAAGAGTTGTGACTTGATACGCTCAAATTACACCTATTAATGGTATAACGCGGACGTTGTCAAATATAGTAACCAACAAGGTTGGGGTCGAGTGAAAAGGTTACTAAAGTCGTAGGATGCTAAGCTTAGGTCTAATGTCTTAATCCGATGGTTTTGGTAATAGCTGGTTTTTCTATGACTAATTGTTATCTAGTTGCTTTGGTGGAAATTTATGGTAAAAGAAATTAAGGTTGTGTCCCTGTTAGATAGAGTGTATGATCATGGGTATTGATCTTGATATACTTCTAATGGATCATTATATGAATGCACTTAATCACTACATGAATCTCTACTATTTCCAAATAAATAAAGATTATCTCTTTCTATGATTTTCCCAAATATAAGAGAGTAACTATGAAGAACGATTAATCATGCCAAGTAAATTCTTCTTATTCCTAAGTGAATTTATTAAACAAAGTTTAAAGCTTTGAGTCCTTGTTATTTATTCTTACCAACCCTAATTATTTTCCCAAATAAATCGAGGTTTATGGCTTTAATCAATGTTTGTAACCATTAATTATGAATGAAGAATGAAGAATAAATAAACCCTAATAATCCATTATGTGTATATCAATCACAACCCAATCACACAACACCCATCATTGGGTTCACAACCCTAGTAAGGGAATTTAGCTACTCATGACAAAGAACAAGAAATAAGAAATTGAAGAATTCATAATTGCTTACTTTGGAAGAAAAGAGAAATTGATAAGACTTGAATTGATGTTTGAACCTTAAAAAACTAGAGAGTATTTAATGTTCAAAATCAAAAGTCAAAAAATAATAACTGATAACTATTAAAACCCTACAATGACTATTTATAGGTTTTGAAAACGTGAAAGTTGTAAATTTGCACTTTGGTCCTCGTCGATATGAAATACGGTCCTTAAAGTGAAATACGGACCGTAAACCAATTTACGACCAAGTCTTCCTTCCAGTTTTGAGCAACTTCAATCTCTTGAGATACGAATCGTAAATTAGTTCACGGTCCGTAAACTGCCCACTCGTCTTTCAACTTCCAAAACTTCGACTTTCTGCCAGATGATCGCATGGTTAAATACGCTTTGAAATACGGACCGTAAAGTGGAATACGGTCCATAAAAGTTGTTCATAAATCACCATTTTCTCAGCCTGCCTTTCTAGTTCTTTTTATTCTTTAATACGCCCATGGAATACCACCTGTGTTTGAGAATACGGACCGTAAACTGAGTTTACGAACACTTCTGCACTTTCAACTGTTTTCATTTCGAATCTGTTCCATTTTCCGAAAAACACTAAAAACCACGTAAAATCACATAGACTTGCTTAAAAACAAGTAAAACTTATAGCAGAACAACATCGATTGTGGCGTAAAATCACGCCACATCAACACCCCCAACTTAAAGTATTTGCTTGTCCTCAAGCAAGCCATATAAAACAATGTCCTCAAGCAAGCCATACAAAACAATGACTCAATCTATCATCTAGATATCATAGAATAACAATGTCTACATTGGTTTTGACTCTGAACTACCGGCATGCATGTTTTTCTTCAAAGGACCACCCCAATTTTCTATTTTAAAGCAATATACATAACTCAAGAACGCTATGACTAACAATGAAGCTTCAATGCATAACATTACATTATCGAACACATTATGATGCACACAAACGCTACTTTAGGCGGTCACTTTATTTTGCTCAATTCTCATCCTTATGCCCTCACATAGACCAAAGAATGTCCCAACACACATATATATAGCAAGAATGGGACGAAGACGAAAGAGAGGAGAAAAACACTCACACTCACAAAGAAATTCATATCTACACATTCAAATACCATAGGCTTGCCCTTATTTTCTATGTTTTCATCCTAGGCTTGTTCGGTTGTGATCACATTAGGACTTGTTTCGGCTTGTAATGTAGGCTTAGGGACAGGTAGGATACTTTTTGGATATTAGTGACTTCCCCCTCCTTGAACACTACAACATCTCTTCACCTTAATTCACCCATTTTCTTTCCAACCCCTTTTATTTTCTTTCAAGTTGTCGACCTCGATGTGGTTTTATTCCTATCTAACTTGCAAATCTTTTTGTGTTACAATTGTCTGACTTTTTTTCTTCTTATATATATATATATATATATATATATATGCAACTACCACATCGAATTCCCGCTAGCAAACTCCACCACCCCCGACTTATGTTTTTAACATCTACTCCACATTTAATTCACCCCTAACTGAGGCATTTTGCCTCATCTATCTAGTAGCATCAATGAGGGAATGGGTGCGAAGATGGATTAATTGCACAAAGGGTAAGGTTTCATAATTGGCTAGCCAAGTAAAAAAAATCAACAGGCTCAAAAAGAGAAACTAGGGATAGTTGAAACTTTTGGTAAGGCTTATTTAGGCAAAGTGACTATTTACACAAAGAAAGCCTAAGATCATCTCACAACCAAACTAACTTCCGGATTTCAAACAAGATCAACTGGGCAAGTTCTAGATTATACATGCATAAACAGAACCAAACTAACAACTCACACACACATTGGCATAAGGACAATTATTTTTACACTTGTGGCCTCCTAAGTAGTCATTTATCACACACAATACCCAATAATCATAATGTCATCTAAAGAATCAATCATGTCAACCAATAACTGTTCTAAGTATGCATTTTTCAAAATTTTGAGGGGTCCAAAATTTCCAACAAACCATAACAACATGCCATCAGTTACAGAGTAACACCAAATAAGTCACAACTACTCTATTCAACCTAAGAAACAACTTAGACATGCCAGTTTCAACCAAAAAATAAAAATAAAACCCCTCAGGAAAAGAACCCTGACAAAGAAAAGCCGAGGGGGTTCCTAAACATATATCTACACTACATTAGTGCCAACACTCCCACTCCCAACAAAAAAATTGAGCACTGTCTCAGTGCATCTCTTTCTTGACGACCTCTTGCATATTCTCGTTCAGTCACCTGTGATGCTCTACACTCGGTTTGCTATCTTCCTCCAACTGGATTTTGTGCTCACAGATCCCAGATGGAATACCTCGAATGTCTGCTATGGTCCAACCAATAGCACGCCTATACTCCCTCAACACCTCCAAAAGTTGTAAAATCTGCTCCTCAGTCAATAGGGCTGAAACAATCACCGGTAATGTATTGCCTGGACCAAGGAGATCATATTTCAGATGTGATGGGAGCTGCTTAAGCTCCAACTTAGGTGGCTCAATGATCGAAGGCTTTGCTGGAGGAGTTGTTCTAATTTCCAGATCAAGATTTAGCTTTTTTGGGTGGTATGAATATGAACCCAACCCAACAAGTGAATTAACTGTCTCCACATAGCCTTCCATGTCCTCAGCATCGAAATTGATGAGAATACCAGCTAGAGCTGCACCCAAACTTTCTTCTTCCATTTTGAACTCCACTGCTTCATCAACAACATCAAACGAATCAATTACCGAAATACTTTCGTAAGCACTTGGTAACTTCATCCATTTGCTAACCTGAAAAGTCACTTCTTCATCATTGACTCGGAACTTGATTTCATTTTTCTCCGAATCCATCAGAGCTCTCCATGTAGCAAGGAAAGGTCTCCCCAAAATAATAGGAATGTCCCGATCAACAGCACAGTCAAGAATAACAAAATCAGCGGGCAACATAAAATCACCAACCCGCACAAGTACATCATTAACCACCCCAACAGGTCTTTTGATAGACCTATTAGCCATTTGTAACCTCATAGTAGTCGGCCTTGGCATCCCAAAACCTGATTGTTTATATATAGAAAGGGGCATCAAATTAATACTCGCCCCATTATCACACAAAGCACGAGCAAAATCATGGTGCCCAACAGAACAAGGAATGGTGAACGCCACAGGATCTCCTTTTTTCTGAACAGTTGTAGTTGAAATGATAGAACTCACAGTATGAGTCAAACTCACGGTTTTATGTTGAACTGTTTTCTTCTTGGTCAGCAGATCCTTCAAATATTTTGCAAAACCGGGCATCTCCTTGACAGCTTCTAAGAAGGGAAAATTTAGAGATAACTGCTTCAACTGATCATAAAACTTCTCAAACTTAGCATTTTCCTTCTTCTTTACCAACCTCTGAGGAAAGGGAGGTTTAGATTTGAAAAGCTACGTCAAAGGGCGGATAGCCCCTTTTACAGTCTGCTTGCTTGTGTTATTAGCTTCTTCACCATCTCTGGAATATCAGCAACTTTCTTGTCATGGGATTCTCATCAACAATAATGGGTGCTTCAGACTGCACCTCATCCTCTTCATCTATCGGCTCAAGATCAATCACCTTCTCATCAGCCCCCTGGAGTATTATACCACTCCTAGTAGTGATGGTAAACACACGGTCTACACCGCTTCCCCCATTCTTTGGATTTAGAATAGTGTTTCGGAAGTCCTCTCTTTTTAGGAGGGAGCTGCTCTATAGAAATATCTCTCATCTGTGACTCAAGCTTCTGAATAGCCGTTGTATGGGAACCCACAGTTTCTGTCAGCCCAGCTAAAGTCCTTTCAGACTTAGATTGATTGACCAGAGTCTTCTTAAGCATTGATTTAACCTTCGAACTACCTTGCTCTGTTGACTGCCCTTTCGGTGGTATATAAGGATTGGAGCTCTTGTTTTCGAATTTGTTACTGTTCTCCCTTGGTTCACACCACCATAATTATTGTTGTAGTTCCCAGAGTTGTTATAAGCACCTTGACCTTGCTGAGTTCTCCATTGATTCTGATTCTGATAACCACTTTGGTAATTCTGTCTTTGGTAACCCCCTTGAGAGTTATTAACATAATTAGCATCTTCAACCTGCATAGGTGGCCCATCATAGAACGAACCATCTTGAGTATGGTACATCCCTTTTGGCAAAACTGTATCATCCTCACAAACATTTACCTTCTTGATCTGGGATTTATCAAACTTTTTCGTTAGCAAAGAAATATTTGTTGCAAGTTCTGTCAACGTTTGCTGGGTGTCTTGATTCTCCTTTACTATATTCTGGATCATAGCACTACCATACGGTACCACATCAGCATTGTTAAAGTGCCAAGCCTGCTTATGAGTCGTCAGCTTGTTAAGTATGTTGGTCACTCATCGATAAGTTTTGTTCATGAAATAACCATCAGCTGCATTATTATCAACTAACTATGTCACTGGATCTAGCCCTCGGTAGAACTTCTCCATTAATATGTGTTCCGGAAAACCATGATCCGGGCTCTTCTGCAAATACTCCTTGAATCTCTCCCAGGCTTCATATAGTTGTTCCCCCGGTCGCTGCTTAAATTCATATATCTTGTCACGAATTTCAGCCTTCTTGCTAGGGGGGTACCATTTTGTGAGAAAAGCAGTCACCATCTTTGCCCATGAAGTAATCGAATTTCGGGGCAGCTTCTCAAACCATGTTCTTGCCTCCCCAGTTAAGGAATATTTAAATAACCTCAACCGAATAGCATATTGTGGAACGTTGTTCTGGATGTGATTAGCACACACATCCACAAGATTCTACAAATGACGTTGAAGGTCATTTTCGGTAGAGTTCCGAAAGTATCCCTCAAGCTTCAACAACTGGTATAGAGAGGAGTCAATTTTCACGCTAGCTGCTGCAACTCGAGGCTGAACAATAGCAGATGCATAGTCTTCCTCTGCAACAGGATCAGCGAAAATATTCTCATCATCTGATTCATTCGCCTGATTGTTCAACCGGTTCCCCTGGTTGCCAGCACGCTGATTTTGCTGATTCTGATTCATGTTCACCTGGTTTACACAGAATAGCAAACAAGATGTGATGGAATAAGCAAAAGACTTCAATCAAAGCAAACACTATTTAGTAATTTCAAAACCGTATTCCCCAGCAACAGCGCTAAAATTTGATACGCTCAAATTACACCTATTAATGGTATAACGCGGACATTGTCAAATATAGTAACCCAATAAGGTTGGGGTCGAATTCCATAGGGAATATGGTGTGAAAAGGTTACTAAAGTCGTAGGATGCTAAGATTAGGTCTATTGTCTTAATCCAATGGTTTTGGTAATAGTTGGTTTTTCTATGACTAAATTGCTATCTACTTGCTTTGGTGGAAATTTATGGAAAAAGAAACTAAGGTTGTGTCCCCGTTAGATATAGTGTATGATCATGGGTATTGATCTTGATATACTTCTAATGGATCATTATATGAATGCACTTAATCTGTATATGAATCTCTACTATTTCCCAATAAATAAAGATTATCTCTTTCTATGATTTTCCCAAATATAAGAAAGTAACTATGAAGAACGATTAATCATGCCAAGTAAATTCTTCTTATTCCTAAGTGAATTTATTAAACAAAGTTTAAAGCTTTGAGTCCTTGTTATTTATTTTTACGAACCCTAATTATTTTCCCAAATAAATCGAGGTTTATGGCTTTAATCAATGTTTGCAACCATTAATTATGAATGAAGAATGAAAAATAAATAAACCCTAATAATCCATTATGTGTATATCAATCACAACCCAATCACACAACACCCATCATTGGGTTCACAGCCCTAGTAAGGGAATTTAGCTACCCATGACAAAGAACAAGAAATAAGAAATTGAAGAATTCATAATTGCTTACTTTGGAAGAAAAGAGGAATTGATAATACTTGAATTGATGTTTGAACCTTAAAAAACTAGAGAGTATTTAATGTTCTAAGCCAAAATTCAAAAAATAATAATTGATAACTATTAAAACCCTACAATGACTATTTATAGGTTCTGAAAACATGAAAGTTGCAGATTTGCACTTTGGTCCCCGTCGATACGAAATATGGTCCGTAAAGTGAAATACGGACCGTAAACCAGTTTATGACCAAGTCTTCCTTCCAGTTTTGAGCAACTTCAATCTCTTGAGATACGGACTATAAATTGGTTTACGGTCCGTAAACTGTCCAGTCGTCTTTCAACTTCCAAAACTTCAACTTTCTGCCAGATGCTCGAATGGTTAAATACGCTTTGAAATGCGGACCGTAAAGTGGAATACGGTCCGTAAAAGTTGTTCGTAAATCACCATTTCCTCATCCTGCTTTTCTGGTTCTTCTTATTCTTTAATACGCCCATGGAATACGGCATGTGTTTGAGAATACGGACCGTAAACTGAGTTTACAACCACTTCTGCACTTTCAACTGTTTTCATTCCGAATCTGTTATGTTTCCTGAAAAACACTAAAAACCACGTAAAATCACAGACTTGCTTAAAAACAAGAAAAACTTATAGCAGAAAAGCATCGATTGTGGCGTAAAATCACGCCACATCATGGCTCAAGGTAGAGGCAAACGGAAATAAACTATTGCCGGCATCTATTTAAGAAGAAGTGGACAAAAAGGGAAAGTTTGATACTAAATTATTGCTGGCATCTATTCTGCTTGGAATATTCTACAATTCAACATAAGGCAATCAAAGAAGGGCAATGCAGCACAATACTAAATTATTAAAGGAATGAGTACAATTATCACTCCTTAAATAAAGATTCTCTCTTAATGAAACAAGGATGTCTAAGTTCAAGCCCTTAGAAGCTATTCAAGTAAGCAATCAATTTTATGAAAAGAGATTTGGTGGATCGTATCACTGCTACAGAAAGAGATTCTTACATCGGTCAAATTCAAATGAACCAGTATAAATAGGAGCAAGCGAAGCGAGATGAGATATGCAGCCACTTATACTTTCGTCTCAACCTTCTCAAGTTCTTTGCTCTACTTTTCATAAGCATTGTAATCCTGAGTGACTTACTGTGTAAACAAAAAAAAGAGGAGATATATAGTATAGTTGATGAGGCTTTGTATTGAAAGGTTGTGTCATTATTCGTTTCTTTGGTGAGCGAGTGAAAACTAAAGAGTCGTTATTGGTGAGTGAGTGAAAAACCAACTTTGTGCGTTGTTGGTGAGCGTGTCAAAACCAACCCTTGTTCGTTGTTGGTGAGCGAGTGAAAACCCACCTTGTAAACGTTGGTGGTGAACGAGGAAAACCACAAAGGCTGTATTCAACTAAAACTGCAAAGAGCTTAAAGAGATAACCTCCTTGCAACCCAAGGGGACTGGATTAGGATACCACATTGGTTCTGAACCAGTATAAAAATTCCTGGTGTCATTTATTTTACTACTCTCATATTATATTCTGCACCCGTACTATTTATTGTGGTTAATACTTGTGCAAATCGAAGGACTAATTATTTTGTGCAGGCTGTCTCGCTATCAGTCGACTGGCACCAAACAGTTGTCGACTAGAATTTTTAACAGGCTTACAGTTCAACCCCCCCCCCCCCTCCCCCTCTTGTACTTTCAAAATTAACTATAGGAGATAAAGATAATGGTCTTCCAAGAGTATTATTATCTATATCTATTCTTCTATACTATTTTAAAAGCACGAATATAAATTTGGTTGACCAAAATATCCTTTAAATATTGAACGATTTTTATATCCTTTTAAGTTAAAATGTTTTCTAAAAAATAATATCATATTGGATAAAATTATAATATTAACTTTTTTCCCTACTATTTAGGACTTCGAACCCAACTGGAAAACTACAATCTTAAAACCCACGTAATTATATTAGGATTTTACTAAATATTTTTGACTTTAATTTTCCGTAAAGAATTGTTATTTCACCACAATTGTGAAACTATAATTCTAAATACCTACGCTGTCAAGAACAGAGATAACATTATTATCATCTTAAATCTAAGCATAAGATGCACAAATTAAATAAGAATCGGTAGTAGATTGGTTTTATATATAAACATAAATTGTAATGTAATTATAAGTAATATTATTCAATTACTTTTTTGTGACAATTGACAAGGAATAACGTGCAAACGCACGTTCGTGAGACTAGTCTATATCTATCTATCTATCTATCTATCTATCTATCTATCTATCTATCTATCTATCTGTCTGTCTATATTTATTATGAAAACATGAATATAAATGTTGGTTGACCAAAATATCCTTCAAATATTGAATGACTTTTATACTCTTAATAAAGTCTAATCCTATTTCTTATTCAACTACCTAACAGAACTAAAGATTATTGAAGACTGATTCAAAGTATGACTTAGTCAAATTGAATCTGTTAGTAGTGTCCTATATTCCTGGACAGTTAGCAGTAATGGTGCACTTTTCTAGTTTACTGATAGTGGATAGTTGTTGCTTAGTTAGTGGTAGTAGTGATCAACTTAGTGGATTAGTGGTTAGTTTATTTGTAAGCCTATATAAAGGCTGTACTTTGCTTTGATTTAATACACAGAAAAACAAGCTTCCAGCACATATTCAGTATTCTTAACTTTGAGCATTTGTTTTTAAGTTTGCTGTCTATTTTCTTCAACATCTTTGGTATCAAAGCTATTTTTACTGAACTTGATGAGACACACAAGATGAAAGTGCAGCTTGGCGATGGCAAAGAAATTCAAGTTGAAGGTAAAGGCACAGTAAGCATTGAAACAACCCATGGTAAGGTTAAGCTTCTGCATAATGTTCAGTTTGTACCTGATTTGGGGTATAATTTGCTAAGTGTTGGACAATTAATGGCTAGTGGATATTCGATATTATTTGATAATTATTCATGTGTTATCAAAGATAAGAACTCAGGCCATACATTGATTAGTATCAACATGACTCACAACAAAATGTTCCCGCTGGAAGTTTCAACCATGGGGAATATTGTTCTTGCTGCTAAAGGAAAGGATGAATCGAAGCTATGGCATTTACGATACGGACACTTAAATGTCAAGGGTCTGAAATTGCTAAGTGAGAAAGGTATGGTTCTTGGACTGCCTAAAATTGATTCTATTGAATTGTGTGAAGGGTGTATTTATGGGAAACAAACCAGAAAGTCCTTTCCTGTTGGAAAGGCTTGGAGGGCTTCAAATTGTCTTGAATTAATACATGCTGATTTATGTGGACCTATGCATACTACTTCTTTTGGTGGGAGTCATTATTTTCTACTCTTTACTGACGATTGTAGTCGCATGAGTTGGGTATATTTTTTGGAAAGCAAGTCAGAGACATTTCAAAAATTCAAGCACTTTAAAGCCAAGGTTGAGAAGCAAAGTGGTCTGTGCATCAAAATTCTTCGCACTGATAGAGGCGGTGAATTTCTGTCCAAGGAATTTAATCTTTTTTGTGAAGAAAATGGCATTCACAGGGAGTTGACAACACCTTATACTCCAGAGCAAAATGGCGTCGCTGAGCGGAAAAATCGCACTGTTGTGGAGATGGCAAGAAGCATGTTACAAGCGAAGGGACTTCCGAATGAATTTTGGGCTGAAGCTGTGGCAACGTCAATCTATTTATTGAATATCTCTCCCACAAAGGCCGTCATGAATCAAACTCCATTTGAAGCTTGGCATGGTAGAAAACCTTCTGTAAGCTACTTAAGAATTTTTGGGTGTATTGCTTATGCTTTGGTAAATTCTCAATTTCGTCATAAGTTGGATGAAAAATCTGAAAAATGCATTTTTATTGGTTATTGTCCACAATCCAAAGCATACAGATTGTATAACCCTCTTAGTAGCAAGATTTTAATTAGAAGGGATGTAGTATTTGATAAAAATGCAAGCTGGAAATGGAGTGGCAGCGAGGAGAAGATGCAAGAACTGATTCATATGCCCACCGGAATCACTTTTGATGGAATTCAACAACCAACTCCTACAGCTGCACCAACTGGTTCTTCTTCAACTTCTCTAGATTCATCTGCTTCAACATCACCAAGCAGAAACTCTTCATCTACTACTCTTGAAGAGTCTCAAGATGAGCCAATTACATTAAGAAGATCGACAAGGCTTACAAAGCCGAATCCCAAGTATGTTAATGACATATATGCAACTTGTCAATTTTCATTTGCTGTTTCAGATCCTACGTATTATGGAGAAGCAGCTGAAATGGAAGAGTGGCGGAGAGCAATGTTAGAAGAGATGAAATCTATCGAAAGGAATGGCACATGGGAGATGGTGAAATTACCAGAAGGCAAAAATGCAATTGGCTTGAAGTGGGTGTTCAAGACAAAGTTTGCAGCAGATGGGAGCCTACAAAAGCATAAAGCTCGTCTTGTGGCAAAAGGATATGCACAGCAATATGGTGTAGACTTCGAAGAAACATTTTCTCCAGTAGCTCGGTTTGAAACTGTGAGACTTGTTCTAGCATTGGCTGCACAGTCGCAATGGCTAGTTTATCAATTTGACGTCAAGTCGGCATTTCTCAATGGAGACTTACAAGAAGAGGTGTATGTAGCCCAACCAGAAGGTTTCATAAAGAAGGGCGATGAAACAAAGGTGTACAAGCTAAAAAAGGCATTGTATGGTTTGAAGCAAGCTCCTCGAGCGTGGTATAGCAAAATCGATGGGTATTTTCAGAAAAAGGGATACACGAGAAGTGAGAATGAACCCACATTGTATGTGAAGAAGGAAGGTAATGATTTCATCATTGTTTGTCTTTATGTTGATGATATCATTTACACTAGCTCTTCTACTTATCTTGTGGATGAATTTAAGTCTCAAATGATGAATGAGTTTGAGATGTCGGATATGGGTTTATTACACTATTTCCTTGGCCTTGAAGTTCATCAAGCTGAAGATGGAATATTTATTTCACAAAGGAAATATGGCAGGGACCTTCTCGTTAAATTTGGTATGCTTAATTGCAAGCCGGCAACTACTCCTATGAATGTTAGCGAAAAATTGCAGCTTAGTGATGGAGCAGAGATAGCTGATCCTAAAACTTTCAGAAGCCTGGTCGGAGGTTTAATTTATCTAACTCACACTCGCCCCGATATTGCATTCTTTGTTGGTGTTATTTCCAGGTTTATGCAACAACCTTCAAAGGTTCATTTTGGAGCAGCAAAAAGAGTTTTACGTTATATTGCTGGAACTATGGACTATGGGATTTGGTACTCAAAAGTGTCCAATTTCAGATTATATGGGTTCACTGATAGTGACTATGCTGGTTCGTTGGATGATAGGTGGAGCGTTTCAGCTCATGTTTTTACTCTTGGATCGGGAGTAATAAATTGGAGCTCAAAGAAGCAAGCTACAACAACCTTGTCCACCTCTGAAGCTGAGTACATTGCAGCTACTTCAGCTGCTTGCCAAGCCATCTGGCTAAGAAGGATGTTAGCAGAACTTCAACAGAAGCAAGAAAATGCAACAGAGATATATTGTGACAACAAAGCATCGATCTCCATGACAAAGAATCCAACTTTTCACAGCAGAACAAAGCACATTGATGTTCGCTTCCATTTCATCCGTGATTTGGTTGCGAAGGAGGAGATAATACTGAAGCATTGCAGCACTCATAAGCAATTAGCTGATATACTGACGAAGTCTTTGGCAGCAGACAAGTTTGTCTATTTGAGGGCTTTGCTTGGTGTCTGTAACTTTGAATCAAGGAGGAGTATTGAAGACTGATTCAAAGTATGACTTAGTCAAATTGAATCTGTTAGTAGTGTCCTATATTCCTGGACAGTTAGCAGTAATGGTGCACTTTTCTAGTTTACTGATAGTGGATAGTTGTTGCTTAGTTAGTGGTAGTAGTGATCAACTTAGTGGATTAGTGGTTAGTTTATTTGTAAGCCTATATAAAGGCTGTACTTTGCTTTGATTTAATACACAGAAAAACAAGCTTCCAGCACATATTCAGTATTCTTAACTTTGAGCATTTGTTTTTAAGTTTGCTGTCTATTTTCTTCAACAAGGATTATCCTATTACCACTAACGTTACTAATCCTATGTATATTAAATGTCATTAATTATAAGGTTAACATTATTGATATGCCCTAAATAACAAAAGCTTCTTCTCCTTCTTATAGTGCACAACCAACGGGAAGCAAGTATTGATGGTCCAATCTGCCAATATTCTCTATGCTCACAATAGTCTTCCTTACCACTACTAGAAAAACAAGAATTAGCGATGGACAAATTTTATAGTTAAGCAATAAAATTTATAGCTAATCCAATTTAGCGATAGATTATCGAAAAAATTCTATTAGCTACGAGCAATTTAGAGACGGATCAGCGACGAAGTTCATAGCAAATTAGAGATTACGTTGGATAGTATTGTTAATGTTAGGTTTTGACTATTAGAGGTTACGTTGAACAAGGTCAATTAATTGTTTGGAAAATAAATTCTATTAAGTATTTTCTAAAATTTTAGTCAATATATTAAGTTAGTTGTTTAATTAAACGAAGACTTGCTGACCATGTGGTGCGAGAACTCATTCAGAACATTTGTTTAGAGGAAGGCTAAAGGACAAGCTCGTGAGGAAACTGGATAGTATGAACTTCTATCCTTGAGATGATGTTGAATTGATGCTATGATGATTTTGTGCATTACTTTGTTAGATGGAGAACTGGTGACCAGAAAGAGTGAGATGATTTTTTTTTTTTTTTTGGCTGTAACCATCTACTCTTTGATAATAACATCCGTTTATTGGCCAAAAAAATATTATAAAAAGGAATTATGATGACCAAAGAGCTAATTAATGTGTCATACAATACAGCTTCATCCTCTAAATTCGTCTTTCCCCACTAAAAGAATCAAAGATATCATTTTGAATTCGATTGAAAGAATTATTTGGATAAAAGTAATTTTATAATTTATTCAAATAAATTAAACTTATATGAGGCAGTAGAGAATATATTAATAGAGAAACTAAAACTTTTTATACCTTCAATCAAGAAAGTAAAATAAATAAATAAAAAAAGAAAAAGACCCAAAAATTCATTATTAATACATACGCATCGACACATAAACATAATGTTTGCATGATATTAATATCATTTTAAAAAACTGAATTATTACTTAAAATACATGATAAATGAATTATTCGTTCTCTATGATAGTAAGTAATTGGTTCATTATGAAATATTAACCGGCACTTTACTCACAAAAGGATATGCAATTGTGGAAGCAGGGGGAAGGGGGAGGGGGGAGAACATAGTTAATATTGATCGTTTGAATATCTACGTGCTATTATTAATGTGCGAGACACGTTTATAGAGACTAGTTATTTTAAAAGCACGAATATAAATGTTGGTTGACCAAAATATCCGTAAAATATTAAACGACTTATATACCCTTTTAAATTAGATTATGTCTTCACAAAAAAATCGAATGTTGGATAAAATTGTAATGTTTAGTGCCTAAAATAAAGTAGCTTGAAACCAACTCAAGAAAGTAATAGTCTAATAGGATGTTGCAGTAGAATTTTAAAACGTTACAGCTTTAAAAAAAAAAAAATTGAAATCAACTAAAATTCATAATAGAATTCATAAAATTATGCCTAAAATATAGGAATCAAATACTACCACTATAGATAGCAACTATACGGATATACCTAATGGGTAATTGGATTTAATTAGGTGATAATATTATGTCCTCTGAAAATAAAAACATTGCCACTGAATATAAAGGTTTATGTGATTACATTAGCCTCATTTGTTTTCATTAAGATTAAGACGTCTGAATCTGAATGCACATCTTAATGATTAAGATATTGTCTCTAGATCTGAACACTGAATGATTAAGACCGTTTGTTTTTTCAGCATCTGAATGTGCATAATGTATTTATTTAAACATAATAAATATACAATTCAAATAAAAAGGTAACTAATTATATGAAAATAAATACAAATTAATAAAATAAAAATATTATTTGATAAAAAAATGAAACATTTACGTTTGCTAGTAATGATGGAGATGTTTATAGTGGTGGTGGGGTTTTTAGGGGGTGGGGTGGTTGGTAGGTTGGGTGGGAGGGTTTTGGGGGGGGGTGCAACATTTTTGGGGGTAGGGTGGGGGGTTGGGGTTAAGGTAGGTGGATGGTCGGGGTTGGGTGGGTTTGTAGGGGTGTGGTGGGTAGGTGGGGAGGGGGGGCAGGATTAGAGGGTGGATACTGGGGGGTGAGGGTGGGTGGGTTGTGGGGTAGGTAGTAGTGGGGGTGAGTTTGTGGGGGTGGGGTGGGATAGTTGGTGGGTAGGTGGGGTTGAGGGGGTTGGGGTGATGTTGGTGGTGAGTGGGTGTGGGTAGGGGTTGGGGTTGGGGTGGGTGGTGGAGGATAGTGGGAGTAGGGGGTGGAGCCGGTGGTGAAAATTATCCATATAAAATACCTCGTAATGATATTAAGACTTTGTTTAAAATCTTAATGATTAAGACCTTAGACTATTAAGTGCATAGATCTTAATGTAAACAAATGCACTTAATAGTCTAAGGTTTGAACCATTCAGATTCAGACCTCCATTAAGTCCAAACACATGAATGTGTATCTTGTTTGTTTGCATCTCTCTAATAGCTAAATATTTTTAAAGATATCAAATAATTAAAAGTAACAAATTTAAGATGTACGCTTATTAAATGGGGTGCTATGTTTATGAGATATTTTACACTTTTTGCCGTGCATTCTTAGTAGTGGTTTTCAACTAATTCAAATGCTTGCTATCTAGTTGAATGTTGGAATAAAAACTGGGTGAAAAAGGTAAAGTCGAAAGTTAAAAACTTCTTAGCATGTCGGTTTCTAGACAAGTAAAATATTACCAAAACATAAATGTTAATTGACCAAAATAGCCTTCAAATATTAAATGACTTTATACTCTTAATAAGCTCTAATCATTTTTTTTTTTTAATATGATTCTTAAACCTAAAAAGCTAGAAGAACGTTATGAATAATATTCTAGGGGCCTAAGTAATCCTATTAGTACAAGAACTTAACCCGCATAATAATTAAGGCCTAATCTTATGTCTTTACGTCTTTAACATACCAATTTTCATATAAATTTGAGTAAACTGATCTTCTTTTCTATCCTTAACTATGTATATTTTCTTAATTCTATTCCTTTTACTATAGTCCTACACGGAGCTTTAGTATCAATTACTTATTACATAAGGCAACGAGCATGAACTGTGTATGGCGACTAATTAATTCAGCATTCCATTAGTAAAATAACATTAATTAATTTTCCAATTCTAAAATCGAATATTAAGTTGTCGATTTCATACTTTAATTTTTGTTTGTCAAATACCTAGCAGTCTTATTTATAACTGGCTAAACATCTACGTGCAATAGAAAAGTTGATAGACCCATGCAATTAATTTATTAAAAATTTAAAATTTTCATCTACAGAGTAGTCTTAGATAAGATATGCTCAAAATGATATATTTTAGACTTTCAGTATGTATACAGTTATACTTCTCTATAGCAACCACCCTATAAAACAACATTTTACTATAATAAAAGTCAAGTTCTCTTCAGAACCGTTTTTTGTGTTATATTTTACTTTTTTATACTAATTATTTCTACTTGTAATAGCAGTAACAATCTTATAACAGTACGCTCTTTGTAGAATTATCTGTCTATGACAATTGCTTCTATAGAAACAAATTTTTTAAGAATACTAACAGTAACAGGTCTTAGATTCGACCAAATATTTTAAAATGTTAATTTGCTATTAAGAGATTGGAATAAATGAGACAAGCTACAAATGCTGATTTCCTCCGTCACTCTTGAAAGAATATAATTCACGTAGCTTTAAAATGTTTGCGTTAGATTTTAAATCTTTGTACATATATATAGTTATGAATTTACTAATAATGTATTTTCTTTAACTTTTAATTAGTGAAATATACATATATTTTGAGACTTTTTAATTTAAATATTTTTTAAAACTTTTATAACATTAAAATTTTAATGTTGTTAACATTGATTTTCAACATTTAAATGATTGTTGCATTTGTACATCAACATTAATTTTCAGTATATCATGAAAATAAATAATATATGGTCACTAGCTCAATTCCTAATGTTGGATTATTTTAGTCATAACACATTATTTCACGATGGTAAAAATATAAAGGATGTATACCAAAAATAACATTTTAATGAAAACTATACGATCAAATAATATTTTTGTTCCTATGAAATAAATAATATGTAATTTCAAATAACATTACCTGACATTTATTATGATTGATAGGGGATAATGTGTCAAGCACGTTTATAGAGACTTGTTATTTTAAAGGCGAACTTAGAGATATAATTACCTTCTATGAGGATCTTATCATTAGTACCTACCATTTTTCAAATTACAATTCGTAGCTTACGTTTAAGCAAAAGTTATTTATTTCGCGTGTATTTAGACGAGACTCTCCCCTTGCCCGCCCAGGTTCGAACCTAGCCAACAACATTACTTTTCTTACATATTTTTCCTAGCTTCTTCTCCTTATATTTTGAATGTATTTTCGTCATATGTATTTGGCTCATATTGTATTTCATATGTATTTGATGTAACATGTATCTGATGTCACGTGTAATTAAACTTTATTTGAATGTATGTCATATGTATTTGGCTCATATGTCTTGTATCCCATATGTATTTGAGCTTCTTGTCTTGCATCTGAATGTATTTGGCTTCATATACACTCATCTCATATGTATTTGTGCTTCTTGTCTTGTATATGAAATGTATATGAAGACAAATACATTAATTCGTCAATTTTTTCCCCCAAGGTTTATATGAAAATAAAAATCTACCCATATTATTTAGTATGGTTATAGGTTCATATAAAACCCATGCATTTATAGGAAAAAAAAATACAAATATTCGATTCAGTTTGACTCGTTTCTCGATATTTTATGGCCAAAAAAAATGTTCATCAAAAATAAAATATTTTCTTGGAAGCTCCAATTGGGTAAGTCTAATTATTTTGTCGAGAAGAGGTTAAATGGAAATTACCGTTGTTGTTGTTGTTTTTTTTTTTTGAGTTTCACACTCCAATATTATCTGTTCCTTTTTCCTACCTAAACTATCATCATCTATGTATTAAAACATACTACCTCAATTATCAGTTGTTCCCTTTTCCTACCTGAAAATCCTAAATCCTATCAATATCAAATTGGAAAAGAGAACAACCGATAATTGAGGTGTTTTTTAAGCACATAAATGGTGATAGTTTAGGTAAGAAAAAGGAACAATTGATAGTTCAGGTGTGAAACTCGCAAAAAAGTGATAATAATTCAACAGTGTTTTTGACCATTAACTCCTACTCCTTCCGTCCCAAAAAGATTATCTTACTTTCCTTATTAGTTTGTCCCAAAAAGATTGACACCTTTCTATATTTAGAAACAATTTAACTTTGTAGGATGATTTACAACGACAGAAATATTTAAGGCTTGTTTTGGACCACACATTTCAAAAGTCCTCCTTTATTCTTAAACTCCATGCCAAGTCATACTAAGACAATCTTTTTTGGACGGAGGGAGTATAATTTTGGTAATGAGTTTGTAATAGTGTTACACACTTCAATGGTCAATATTGAGTAATAGTGATCACATTTTTTATTTTTGGAACAGGCATTGATAGGTTATATTTATAGCATTGGGGATGGAGTTATTTGAGAAAACTTGTTCGCGAAAAGTAATCACCCAGTCTCTCTTAAACAGAGGTCTCGGGTTCGAGCTTTGGGTATGAAATTTTTTTTGGTAGGGAGTGCTCCCCCTGAATGGGGCCTTACGCAGCACAAATCCGGATATAATCGGGCTCCAATGCTGGTATCGGACACCGGGTGAAAAATTAAAAAAAAAAAAAAGTAATTGCCGAGCGGCTTATTTATTTCTAATATTTTTGGTAGAAAAAAGAGTGAAGCCCATGAGGTCTTTGCGCTATACGGGGTTTAAAAGATTGGAGTGCAGTAATAACCTCTGATTTTGTTAGAGGTGGTGTAAGTTGGGGCTATTCAAGGAGGAGGTGTGTGTGATGAAGGAGAAGGTTGAGACAATTTATGCCAAGTCGGCCTATAAAAATGAGAAAATTACAACCAAATACCATTCGGCCATCTACTTTACAAAGTATTTTACGCAGTGTATAGGTAGATATAAAGTATACTAAATATACATATGTTGTACACACCAATATATACAATATACATATTATATACATACCTATACAATCGAAGCGTATAGGCAATGTGTACTTTGGTCATGTTTGGTAAACTAGATGGATGGTGATTACATTTAGGTAAGTTTCCCTATAAATATCTGATGGAGAATAACCGGGAGAGCCAGAAATGGCCATTGAAACAAACAGACTTGGAAGGTAAACGCACCCTCAAAGTCAGTGGCGGACCCAGGATTTCAGGGTCGTGGGTCACTCATTTTCTTTAACATGAGTTGCTAATGATGACATAATATAAATTCACAACTATTTGAATGCAACACTAAAAGAAAACTGCAACTAATATTATTATTACCAAAAGAGGCTTTTAATCACAAGTTTCATACAAAAGAAAGATTTCTAGTCAATAGTCACAAGTCCGATCCCAAAAAAAAAAAAGACTTAGTCTCAAGTTTGATCCAAAAAAAAAATGATTTCTAGTCAGTAGTCACAAGTCTGATCCCAAAATAAAAGACTTAGTCTCAAGTCTGATCCAAAAAAAAGGACTTGCAGTCACAAATCACAACTGCGCTCGACGACTTTTCATTTTCTGAAAATGATGAATAATATCATCATTACTTATAGTTGCAAATATCCCACGCTCTACATAGTAGACTAAACAACCATTTAATAATTCATCACTCATACTGTTGCGGAGTTCATTTTTGATGTACTTCATTGATGAGAAAGCTCGTTCCACAGAAGTAGTAGCAACAGGAAGAATAAGAGTCAACTTGATAAGCAAATAAACAAGTGGTCAGGTCTGGTGCAATTCTGATTGAACCAGTACTTTAGCAAGATCAGTAATCCCCTTCATATTGAAAAATCTCTTATCAGAACCTCGAACATACACTATGAAATCATCAAGCTGGAAGCTGAGATCTCGAAGCTTGTTGCTATCAAACTCATTCGGATAATATTCAGCCAACCTCATTACCTTTTTCTTATCAAAATTACCAAATGACTTAGCTAGATGTAAACAAGCCATACCAAGAAGTAAATCAGTACTAACAGTGTCGAAACAATTATTAAGCTCCTGAAGCAGCAAATCAATAACAGAATAAAAAATTCCAACACGAAAATGATGAGAATATATAACATCAAGAGCTCTACATTTCGACTTCCCAGGAATGTAGTTAGCATCCATCTTCGGAATAAATATCTCATGCTTATTACAAAAAGAAAGGGCATCATCCAGTAATGATTTCCATCCCCTATCCCTCATCATTTGCAATTCTTGCTTTGCAGTATTGAGCAGCCCCATAGCATTGATAATATCTTGATCCATCTTCTGTAACGAGCAGTTCAAATAATTTGTCTTCTTCAGAACTTTCAACATCAAGTGCAACATAAAAACAAAATCAAACCCCTTAATCTTATCCACAAGACTTTCAGCTGTAAGTCTATCGATATAATTTGGACACTCACATGCAGCAAATTCAAGAACATAAAGAATGGGTGGAAATATATCAATGAAGTTCTGTAATGTTTTATAATGAGAACCCCAACGAGTGTCACCTGGTCGTTGAAGCCCACATTCTTGATTTAGTCCCCGTCCTGTGTGCACTTCACCAGAAATGAGCAACTCTTCTAACTTTGCAGCTTGATGTTGTCTGAGCAAATCCCTACACTTATAAGATGCTCCAACAATATTCAAACATTAGTAACTGTACAAAAAAAATCATCCACATCTGAATTTTTCTTCACAAAAGCCACAAGTGTCAACTGCAATTGGTGAGCAAAACAATGAGTGGAATATGCAGATGGAGTATCACGCAAAATTAAACTTTTAAGACAATTTAGTTCTCCTTGCATGTTACTAGCGCCATCATAACCTTGTCCACGTATTTGGGATGGACTTAATGAGTGATCCGAAAGAAAAGAATAGATTGTTTCTGTCACGACCCGACTAGGGGCCGTGACGGGTACCCAGGTTAACCACCGAGCACCACTCATTCCCTTACTTATCAGGCTCATATCATAAGAAAATCATTTCTCATTTGAAAACATAATTACCTTTATATACATAAGCCCTTCGGCTATCAAAATAATACACACATACATATATACATATATACACTTATCAAATATGTGAGACCATACTATCCACACATACGTATCTACGAGCCTCTACTAGAATACTAGATATATGGACAGGACAGGACCCCGTCGTGCCCCAAAACATACATGTACATAAAATGGTAAATCAATGGCACCTCCGGACTAATGGAGTGCTTTCAAAACTCTACTTTTCGGCTTCTATAAATTTGGGTCGCCTCCCTGTCTATCTGTGGGCATGAACACAACGTCCAAGGAAAACGGATGTCAGTATGAATATTGTATTGAGTATGTAAGGCATGAATAAAATGAACATATTAGAAAAATCATAAGACATAAGATGTAGACATAACCTGCGTAACTTTTAAGGGAGGATACCTTTCATGCCTATATCATATATAATCACAGCACATGTATCATCATAGCGCATACATCATCGTATCATACATGTATCATAATACCGTATCTGCTCATACATATTAAACGTTATCTGCATTCGGCCACGTAGTGGCTCGACAATATCACATACATATTTTTCGGGCTTTTCCTACATATATCATGTACATATCTATATCATGTACATATCCATATCATATACATATTCATATCGTATATATGTTTATATCATATACATATTTATATCATATACATGTTTATATCATATACATACCTGGCCAACCAAGGCTTCAGGGTTACACATACCTGGCCCTACCAAGGCTTCAGGGTTATGTCTACCTAGCCTTACCAAGGCTTCAGGGTTATATCTACCTGGCCCTACCAAGGCTTCAGGGTTATATCTACCTGGCCCTACCAAGGCTTCCGTACCCAACTGCAGAGGTGCTCGCGCGTTACATATATATATATATATATATATATATATATATATATATATATATATATATATATATATATATATATATACATTCTACCTGGCCATATAAGCTCGAGGTTTCATAATAGCCATACATAGGCACATATATACATAAAAGCCCATAAATATCTTTAGCGTCGTCACTATTATCATCGTCACTATCAACATCGTCATTATTATCATCACATATATCTCATAAACTTATCATAACCTTTCATAGAGCATACATTTGGATTTAAAGACAATCTATGAGAATCGCATCGTATTCGTTGCATGAATTTCGTAATAATATCACATAATAGACTTTATAATCTCTAACTTAGGCTCATCATTATCATCATCGTATTCATGGTATATCTCCTACCTTAATCTCATATGGAACCCCTTATGAACATAGACTCGTAAGTTTTCGAAACATTGGTCATAGGATATGCATTAGAGCTTATAGACAATCTATAACAATGTAGGGTGACATAAGGTCGAGAACCCCCGATTCCTTTATGGAGCATTCATAAGCATTCTGCTCACCTTGAAGGAATTAGCATATAAGGTGAGTGTATTCAATGAACAACATCAATGGATCATAATATGGATCATTAGCCTTGTAGAACCATAATATTATAGGCCTTAGAATCTTTAGACTTAGACTCATCATCTTCATTATCGCATGCGTAACATACCTCTTATCTTATCCCATATGGCTGTTCATGAACATAGGCTCTTAGTTTTCCGGAAGGTAAGAAAGTCATGGAGAGGTAAGGGAATAATATTATAGGAATCATATAGGGATCATTAGCTTCGTAGGAATATCATATCACGAGCTTTATGACTTCTAGACTTAGATTCATAATCGGTATTGTCATGTTCGTAACGTATCTCTTTTCTTTATCTCATATGAAACTCTTTATACTCGTAGACTCGTCATTCCCGTTATGTAGGAAAATCATAGAAAAATAGGAGGATTCATGTCATATGAGTCATGCCTTAGAAATAAAGGACTAGCCTTACATACCTCTTTCGTTTAACAATTTCCATCGCTTGATTGTTCTCCTTCAATGCTCACGTTTCTACCTTCAAGAGAATTCGCATTCGCATTAGCTAATCGATTATATGAACGTGCTTACCAAAGCTAGAGAAAATTGGGCAGCATTTCCTTTGCTTATACAACCTCCCCCATATTGTATATCAACTCCCAAACATTTATAATAGCGTTCACAATATCATAACCAACAATATTCGTTCATCTACATTACCCTCATTTCACAATTCCACTTCAATTCATCCATAATCATGGTCATAGTATACTAGTATGTTTTGTTGCATATAACGCTTATCCCATGCCCTTAATAGCATTTATAACATAACCATGTCAAAACACATCAATAATCATGACTCAATTCAAGTTATCACCCAAAATGACACTATTCACGCTTTCATGACCCATTTTCTATACCCTTTTACAATCCAAGTGTTTCAACTTTCAAATACCTTAAACAACATGTAAATATCATAAAACTTACCTTAGATGGTGTAGGAATGAACCTTGGGTGGAAACTCCTCACTTGAGCAAAACCCTAGTTTCACCTTCACTTGGATTCCTTGTCTTGGATGAACTTTAATGAGTTTCATACACTTGATTCGCTTGGTTTTGATGTAGTTGATCACAAATATCCCTTGAATTCTTGTTGGAGAAGTGTAGAGAGATGTTTTAGACAGAAGGGGTGTGAAGGGGAAAATGAAATGAAATGAACTTGGATCCCTTATTAATATACAAAATCTGACCCGTTACGGATATACGGACCAACATACGGTCCGTATCTTTTATACAGGCCGTATGTCTTGCCATATGTTTGGTCCAGTGAGGGTTGCCCATCTTGGCTAAATATACCGCCTAACATATGGCCAGTATAATTTATACGGCCAATATATTGGGCCGTATAATGCCTAGCTGTTCCGATTTCGTTCTCGTCGACTCGTTTGATCTCCAACCTTATGGAACCTTCTTGACACTTGTTTATCACTTCATTAACAATCTAGGAGACGTTGTGACTCTTCTCAAAAGCATCATTAAGTCATCGTTAATTTGTTCTTTGTAAATCCTTTCTGATACATCTCGTATGTCTTGCCTCCTCTTGGCAAACTTTCTTTTCTTACTTTGAATGTCTTTGAAATCTCATTTAGAATCATCAAATGTTATTTATTAATCATCAAAACATCGCATACGTCGCGCCTTCGTTAGTCTATTCACTAAGCATGAACGAAAATTTTTTCGAGGTGTAACAGTTTCCTTCATTGATCGTGCAGATGTATCATTAACATGGACAATACCAACAAATCGCTCTATCACTTCGCCTTTTTTGTCAACATATCGTAGAACAAGTGCCATTTGCTCCTTGTGTGATATATCCTTCGATTCATCAACCATTATTCCGAAATAATCACCATCCAAGTCTTCAATAATAGCTTTGATTGTTTCTTTTGCACAAGCATCAACAATATCTTTTTAAATTTTTGGACAACACATCATTTCATTTTTTGGAGCATTTTGTAATATAATTCTTCCAACTTCCTGATCCATGGCTCCATACCATTGCAAAAGTTCAAGAAATATACCTCTATTTGTAGATGATATGCTATCATCATGACCACGAAACGGAAATCCTAATCTTAAGAGAAACCTTGCCACATCAATTGAAGCACCAAAGTAATGTCGAGATTCATTTTTGTCTTTCTCGTTACGCTTGTTAAAAGAAGTGTTAATTGATTGTTATTGATTTATCAAATCAATCATCATGTTGAAACACTTGTTGTGGATGCTATTTACCTCTGCAATTTGAGTTTTGAATCTTTCCTTAGCCTTGTTCCAACCCTTATAACCCTTTTTCGTAAAAGCATCTCCCATATTTCCATGAACATCATGCTCATTTTTAAACAAATAGCAACACAAACAATAAGCAGCATCTTTTGATATACTGTACTCTAACCTCTTGGAATGTCGACCTTTGAACCAACCAGGATGAAACTGACGCATTGTTTTTTTTTTCTTCCCAAACTGAGTTTTAGGAAAATCATGATTCATAGGCTGACAAGGTCCTTTTTTAATATAATATCTTCTAACTTCAACACGTATATTAGGGTCATATTCTGCAATAGGCCTTCTGTTTGCCGGGTCTGCTTTCAAATAATTGAAATTGATATTTGAAGGATTTGTATCCCTCTGAACTTCCGAAGGTATGGATGAAGCAACAGGTGGAATAGTAGAACTAGAGCTTGGTTGTCCACGTTTTAACCTGGTGACAAACTTATCCATCCGATTCACAAGATTTAAGACAATTCCTGCAAAACAAGATTCAATTAATACTCCTTTTAAATGTTGCATACAGAAAGAAAGAACCATTTCCAAATTTAGAAAGGAAAGAAACAAATATGCTCAGTTCCAGACAACAAAGAACACTAGTATTACAATTTTGCAAGTTCTATTATCAATTTATGCTCACGTTCGCTCTATTTTGTACTACAAAGCAATAGATTATGGATAGAGTATACTTTTTATTCTGCTTATTAAGAAAAAAATAGCACCAAGTGCTTGAAACAAGCTTTGGCTTTAATCCAATATCTATGTATTCTGTTATTCCAATGCAATTATTTAACATTCTTAGTTAATAATGGTTTATGTAAGTTGTATTTTTGTTGTTTGTAAATTCAGTGAAATGCTTAGTTAAAGTCTACTACTTAATTTGATCTCTCCTTGGATAGATATATCAAATGAGAACCACCATGAATGAAAATACAATTGCCTCATGGCAGACATGTTGAAATAGCTTTTCTGAAGTTATTTCATCCATCGTTCCAAGCTAAATTTATATGTAGCTTGGGATGAGTTTTCCCTCGTTCTCCCCAAAAGCCTCTCTTTGTTCATAAAATAGCTGGCCAAAAGCAATGCTTGTGAATCCATTAGCCTAGCGCTATTTTTATTCAGACCACTAGAAATGCACATGAGAAAAATTCAAAATCATGAGCCAAAAGTTCTTAGCCAAAAAACTAACAAACGAAAAAACACAAATTACACTATCCACAATTTGGTATTCAAATCAACAATATATGATTAGAAACGAGCCAACGATGAACCATTAGACGGAAGATTGGTGAGAAAATATAGAAGCCCTTAACTTGTAATGTGTAAGAACTAAGAAATAAACAAACATCATTAGAAAAATTAAATCGCCCAAAACCTTAATTCAAATTTTTAGCTCTTAAAAAATTAAAATACCTGTGTTCTGAGATTAGTGGACGACGATAATGAAAATAAAAAAACGAAATTGGAAAGAATAGGAGAAGAACTGAAGAAGATTGAAATTTGGTTTTGGGGATAAGGGTTTTAGTTGCGGTGTCTCTTGTTTGATTTTTGGGAAAGGTATAACCCTTTTACCTTTAATTTGATAAACTAAAAAGTAGGAAAAGTAAAATATTAAAATATACAAAGTCAACAAAAAAAGCAGTTTTATACTCCGTATATACTAACTCACAACGGCACAAGAAGAAAAGGAAGTAAAATCTCTAATTATGATTAGCTAAAAAATTAAATTGCTGGCACGGAGGTTCCAACATAGAACCTATGTGACCCGCCGAAACACTTAAGTTGGACCTGGAAACCAAAGCACCCACTAAACCTTTTGGTTTCCAGGGTGCTTTTTCAAATATTTATACCCATTTTTCATATAAGGACCAAAGCCCTTGACACCGAGTCTGAGGATTCTGAGAGAACGGTATCCGAGCACTCCAGCTCCAGCTGCACTGGGTAGACCAGGGCCTGCACTAGCCTTTATTTTTCTTTTGCCTTTTTGGCATGTTTTTATTTTTTAACTTTGTAGAAGTTTCGGATGTAAAAACCCTTCGTATATGGAATGTGCATTTTTCCTTCTGATTCTCTTTATTCTTTTATCGGAATGCTTGTTATGAATTTTTCTCTAATCGCTAATCCCTTTAAAGAACAATCAAAGGCTCGGTGTCATTTTTTCCAGATTGTGCCTAAATGTTAGGCTTTTCTCTTAGTCCGGTACATTTTGTCCGGGAATTTGATCGAGTGGTTTGCCCGTGGGACTTATTTATGCTCTGTGAATTCAGACATCTCCGAATCACATTAGGCATTTTAGGACCGATGGTTTTTGACCGCTTACTTGTCATAGATTAGGTTCGGACACCTGAATCCCTGCCTTATCAAATTTTGATATAGCAATCCCCATTCGAGGGTGTTATAAGATTTTGGCTCAGTTCAATGCGACCTTGATGCCTTTGTCGAGTTTCGACTATAGTCCATGGTGTAGGGTATTTAGTTAAAATGATGCCGAATTTCAGTGGTAATCACCGGTGTAGGGTGTTTAACGAGAAGACACATCCGAAATGAATTTTTAATAATCTTTATATTGCAAGTATTTGCATGTTCATGATATGAAGACTTCGTCCGTTTCCTTCTGTTTTTGCCGTAGCAAATACTAAGTGGTAAACGATTAGTTCTGATCATTTGGTCCTTACATCGAAACCTAATACAGAAGGTCCGATTTTGGACGAAGGTGAGAAATACAAAATTTCGAGGACTTCTCCGGGGTGGTACCCAACAGCGTTCACTTGCTTTGTTGAGCTGCTTCGTTTGCTATTTACCGGGATAAGCTTTGATGTGGGTATAGTAGTCCCCTAGCGTTTATCCGAGTTACATGATCGGGTAAGCACTATCAAGTCCCCACTCGTAGGATATACCCCCGAGTTTCCAGATACTTATCCTCGTTTTCATCAAGTAACACGTTGTACTTGTTGCCTCATTAAAAATCATGTCGGAAAACCCACTTCGGGACAAAACCATACTAGGGAAAAGAGTGCAACACAAGTTTTCAGACCTAACTTCATCCGGTATTCGAATTCCTGCAAAAAAGGAAAGATTAACAAAAAATAATCACAAGGGTAGGTGTACATACCTTAGCAGTAGTATCTCTTCAAATGAGCCACATTCCAGTTGTTGCACAATCGTTGTCCGTCCATGGATTCCAGCTAGTACGACCCTTTACCCGTTATTCTTGTTATCTTGTGCAGCCCTTCCCAGTTCGGACCCAACTTTCCGTTGTTGGGATTCTTGGTGTTCAAAGTAACTGTCCGAAGCACCAAGTCCCCAACTTGGAAATGTTGAAAATTGGTCCTCCGGTTGTAGTACCTTTTCATTCTCTGTTTCTGGGCTGCAATACGGACCAATGCATTTTCGCGGAGTTCGTCCGTGAGGTCGAGTTTTATGGCCATGGCCTCCTCGTTTGACCCACCGGTGGCATATCTGAATCGGAGGCCCGGTTCACCGGCTTCTACTGGGATGAGGGCTTTGGCCCCGTAGACCAATGAGAAAGGCGTTTCTCCCGTACTTGATTTTGATGTGGTTCTGTAAGTGATGTTTCAACGTTTCAATTCTTTTGCTTAAATTTTGAATTATTGTTTTATTGGTGGATTTCTCCTGTCCGTTTGCACTTGGGTGATACGGAGTTGATACAATCTCTTGATCTTCAACCCTCCGAGAAAATTACTGACCTTGCTACCAACGAATTGAGGACCCTTATCACAAGTTATTTCAGCCGGGATGCCGAAACGACAAATAATGTGGTCCCATATGAAGTCAATAACCTCCTTTTCTCTAATCTTTTTAAAAGCCTGCGCTTCAACCCATTTGGAGAAATAGTCACTCATAAATAAAATAAAACAGGTTTTACCTGGTGCCATGGCAAAGGACCAACAATGTCCATCCCTCACTTCATGAAAGGCCAAGGTGATATCACCGGGTGTAGCAACTCCCCGGGTTGATGGATCATCGGGGCATGCCTTTGACACCCATCACATTTCCAGACAAAATTCTTCGAGTCCTCCTCCATCCGGTTCCAGTAATAACCGGCTCTGATAATTTTTCGAACTAAGCCATCTGCATCGGAGTGATTACCGTAGGTACCCTCATGGACCTCTCTCATCACATAATCAGTTTCTCTAGGACCCAAACACTTAGCCAGGGGTCCGAAGAAATACCATCGATACAATTGATCATCTATTAAACAAAATCGTGCTGCTTTTGTCCTTAGTGACCGTGATTCTTTTGGGTCCCTCGGGAGCTTTCCATCTTGCAAGTAGTCGATATATTTGTTGTGCCAAACCTAAGTTAGACCCATTGCGTTTATTTCAACATGCCCGTTTTCTACCGCCGAATTCAATAACCGCACTATGGTTCCGGGGTTGATTTCCTCCCCTTCGACCAAAGAGTCCAAATTGGCCAATGTGACGACTTTGTTGTTCTGCTCCCTGGGTACATGCTACACTGTCCACTCTTTAATCCGGTGTAGTATCACTTGAGTTTTCTCCAAATACCTTTGCATTCGTTCATCCTTAACCTCAAAGACACCATTCACTTGGTTAACGACCAAGAGAGAGTCGCATTTTGGTTCTATTATTTCGGCCCCCATACTCCGAGCTAATTCCAAACCTGCAATCATAGCCTTATACTCGACTTCATTATTAGTCAATTTAATAGTTCTAATCGACTGTCTAATGGCATCCCCGGCGGGGGTTTTAAGGACGATGCCTAGCCCGGAACCTTTTAGGTTGGAGGTTTCGTCTGTGTGTAAAGACCAAATACCCGAAGCCTTTCCCGAGGTGAGCAGAAGCTCTTTCTCAACCTCGGGGATCATAGCAGGGGTAAAATCTTCCACAAAATCGGCCAAGATTTGAGACTTAATGGCCATCTGGGGTTTATATTCGATATCATATCCGCTAATCTCTACGGCCCATTTAGTCAGTTTACCCGACAATTCCGGCTTATGCTTGATATTCTTTAGAGGATAAGTAGTCATTACGCATATCGGATGGCATTGAAAGTAAGGTTTGAGCTTCCTTGAAGCACTTACCGAAAGTAAGGTTTGAGCTTCCTTGAAGCACTTACCAATGTCAAAGCTAACTTTTCAAGGTGGAGATAACGGGTCTCCGCATCCCCAAAAGTTCTACTCACATAATATATAGGAAATTGCGTACCTGATTCTTCTTGGACCAAAACACCACTTACCGCTACGTCGGATACGACAAGGTAGAGAAACAACAGTTCATCTGCCTTCGGTGTGTGCAACAGAGACGGGCTGGACAAGTATCTTTTTAATTCCTGTGTTGCACCCCGGAAAAAAATATTCTATTAGCATATAAATGAATAGACTAACAAAGGGAATGACGTATACGATGTTTTAGTAAGTAAGAAATAACATTTGATGATTCTAAATGAGATTTCAAAGATGTTTGAGGTAGGAGACGAAAGTTGTTAAGGAAAGTAAGGTATATGTTGCGTGTCGGGCAAGATTTATAAGTATCGAATTAATGATGGTTTAATGATGTTTGGGAGAAGAGTTATAATGCCCCTTAGATTGTTAATGAAGTGTTAAACAAGTGTTAAGAAGGTTCCATAAGGATTTGAGATCAAACAAAGTGACGAGAACAAAATCAGAGAAAAGATACATTATACGACCAATTATACGGTCCGTATAATGGTCCGCAGAATCGTCACAGTGAAGGCCCCTCACTGATGGGATTATACGGACCGTATAAAATTATACGGACCGTATAATATGCCGTATAATGGTCACAGAAGCGAAATGTTGATGGGGTGATTTCACGGTCACTTATACGGATCGTATAAGTTTATACGGACCGTATAAGTGTCCGTATAATTTCCCGACGGGTCAGATTTTCCAAATATAAATATAAGACCCCATGTTATTATTTTCATTTCCCTAACTTCTCCACTTCTCTCTAACCCTCTAGAATATTCCACACACTTCTTTTACAAGAATCTAAGACTAAACAAGAATCAACTTCTTCAAACCAACAAAATCAAGTGTATGAGACACATTAAAGTTCATCCAAGCCAAGGAATTCCAATGGAAGTGAACTAGAGTTTTGGTGCAAGAGAAGTATTTTCACTCAAGGCTTATTCCTACACTATCTAAGGTAAGTTTTATGATCTTTTCATGTTGTTTAAGGTATTGAGAAGTTGAAACACTTAGATTGTAGAATGATATAGAAAATGAGCCACAAAGATAGGAATAATGAGATTTTGAGTAGTAGTTTGGAGTGAATCATGAATATTGATATGTTGTAATTGTAAGCATGTTATGAATGACATTTAGAACATGCGATAAGCATTATATGTGAGAAAATGCAATAGTGAACTATGACCACGATTATGGAGGAATTGAAGTGAAATTGTGAAATATGGATAATGTTGATGAATGATGATTGTTGTTTATAATATTGTGAATGTTGTTATGGACATTTGGGAGTAGATATGAGGAATGAGAAAAGTTGTACACACAAAGGAAATGCTGTCCAATCTTCTCCAGCTTTAGTAAGCACGTTTATATAATCGATTGGCTAATATTGATGTGAATTATCTTGAAGGTAGAAACGTGAGTGATAACGTCCAAATACACTCCTCAAAGAGAAAGTGTACACGGTCGTATGCAATATATTTACCCAACTATGAGTCGGGGTCGATCCCACAGGGAACAATATGCTAGGCGATTAAGAAAGTAAGGAACTTTCACCAACTACGCTAAAGCCAAACGATGGATAATATTTAGGTTTTTGAGAAATATTATAACTAATGCGGAAATGTAAACTAACCTAGAAAGCGAGTAAAATGATCAATGGCCACAAGTTTGGATACAAAGGAAATTACACTCAAGTAACGATCCAATGTATTTCACGATTTTACAACTAAGAACGGGTTTGTGTCAATAGATAATGATATCTAAAATCTCATTGAAAGTCTTCCAACCAAATCAATGAATTTCACTCTAAGCTTTTCCAAGCCTTAGAGTGTGATATTAGGCACAATCAATCTAACCTCAAGTAACTATCCTCTTCCGAGCTCAAGTTATTAGATGAGTTTAATGACCCAAATTCTTGTTAATTAATCTTTCCCAACCTAGATTTCCTTTTCCAAGCTCAATCTAAGTAAATGGGTGAGTCCTAGGGTTAGCTAATCCCTTTGGAAACATTCAAGAACGAGATTAATTAAATCAACAAAGACCCACTTCAATAGCAATAAGAACCATTCAATACATAAGCACAACAAGAGTTTCAAACCAAACTTTAATCAAGAATACTTACATAAACGAGATTCAAGTTATGGAATAGAAAGCTACACACTTAGATATACAATACAAAGCAAGGAATTGAAGAAATGAATTAAAGGCTTAAGAAATACTCAACCAAATCTTCAAATCTTCAACCCCAAAGTGTGGTGTAAATACTAGTCTCCAAACTTGATGAAAAACTGCCAAAGATGAACTGAAAATTTGCCCTAGTTTTCTATTTATATGAACTGGAATGGAAGAAATCGGCGAATCCCAGGTTCTGGTCGAAAACGCTCATAATTACTTCAGTGCGATCGCGCCACGAGACAGCGCGATCGCGTTCATGACGTCAGCGTCCCCTGTCCCTCAATCGCGATCGCGGTTTGAGTCGACGCGATAGCGTGTCATTTAAATAGCGCGTGGGCGCGGTCGCGTGAAGTCTCGGCGCGGTCGCGTGGAATTAATTTCGTGCTATGGCGCGATCGCGTGAGTACACGGCGCGATCGCGCAGAGTAATTTTCCGCGAAATTTTCCAGAACTTCCAGTTATCCCCAGTTTTGCAACTTTTTTGCTTGTTTTCCACACTTAGGCTCTAGGGACCTCATATAACCTGAAACATGACAAAAACCACGTAAAATAACACAGACTTGCTCAAAAACAAGTAAAACTTATAGTTAAAAAGCATCGATTATGGTGTAAATTCACGCCACATCAGTGAGCGTTGAAGAAGAACCATCAAGCGATTGAATTGTTAAACAAAAGAGGTATGTAAGGCTAATCCTTTCCTTCTAAGGCATGACTCCTATGACATGAATCTTCCTATTTTTCCCATTATCTTCCTAAATAACGGAAATTATGAGTCCACAATTATAAAGAGCTACATACACATATGATGAAGAAAAGAGATACGATACGAGCATGATAATGACGATGATGAGTCTAAGTATAAATAATCCTACAGTAAAATAAGATGTCCATGAAGCTAATGATCCTAAGTATGGATCCATTGATGCTTTTCTTTGTGTGCACTCACCTTAAAATGTTAGTCCCTCAAGGTGAGATCTGATGATTATGATTACTCAATAATATAATTGGGGGTTCACGACCTTATGTCACCTCGATATAGCCATAGTTGCCTTCAAGCTCTAATGTATGTTTTGATGATAAATGTATAATGATGCTAAGTTATGATAAGGTCATGATGTGCCTATGAGATGTCTAATAATAATAAGTTTATGTTGACTATATGACGATACGATTCCACCGCGCCTAGTTGGCCGGGCATGTCACCGCGAAGGCGGGCTGCTATGTTACACCGAGCCTAGAGGGTCGGGCATGAAACCACTAGTGGGCGACATATGATGGTTACCCGGATGAGGGTTAACGATGATGAAATATATGCTACGATGATGTATGCGCTATGATGATACATGTACTAAGATTATATATGATATATGTATGAAATGTATCCGTCCCTAAAAGTTACGCAGCTTATATCTTTATCTTATGTTTTATGATTTCTCTATTATATTCATTTCGTTTATGTCTTACATACTCAGTACAATGTTCGTACTGACGTCCGTTTTCTTTGGACGCTGTGTTCATGCCCACAAGTAGACAGGGAGATGATCCAGACTCGTAGGAGCTGTTAGCTGACTTGAGAGCACTCCATTGTTCCGGAGGTGCCATTGACTAATTCTTTTGTGTATATATATCTATTTTGGGCACGAGGGGCCCCTGTCCCGTCCATATATCTAGTACTCTAGTAGAGGCTCGTAGATACGCATGTGTGGGTAGTATGGTCTCATGATTTTTCCCGCGTGTATATATATATATATATATATTGATAGCCGAAGGGCTTATGTATATAAAAGTAATTATGTTTCAAAGTGAAAAATGATTTTCCTATGATTTGAGTATAAGATTAATGAATGGACGCTTGATGTGTACGATGGGTAATGTTATGAGCGGTGCTCGGTGGTTAGCCCCGGGTACCCGTCATGGCCCGTAGTCGAGTTATGACAAAAGTGGTATTAGAGCAGTTCATCCTAGGAAGTGTCTACAAGCCGTGTTTAGTAGAGTTTTTTTTATGGTGTGTTGTGCGCCACACTAATAAACAGGAGGCTACAGGGCATTTAGGAAAAATGACCATCTTTCATCTTAAGAAATCATGCGATAGAGCTGTATTATAAGATTTTCTCCTCCTTAATAGTGTGCTATGATTTCAGAAATGCCGCCAAAGGAAAAAGTTACAGCTTCCCAGAAAGGCAAGACTACGATGAAAAGGCGGGTAGAAAGAGAGCCGCCAACGAATGTAGAAGAGGGCGAATCACATAATGAGGCTCCATCTAATACTTCCTCCACTTAGCCCAATTTAGAAGAACAAGAGGGAGCTTCAGCTCCAGCTCCTATGCCTCCAGTTCCTCCACCGGCTACTTCGGGTCAACAAGTGACCGAGGCTATTCATCTGTTGACGCAGTTAGTTGCCGCCCAGGCATAGCGGCAGAATACGGGTCCAAGTGATCGAGCAGCTAGTACTAGAGCCCGTGATTTCATGAGTTTGAATCCTCCGGAATTTTTCGGGTTAAAGTCGAATGAATAACTGCAAAGTTTTATTGATGAAATGTTGAGAACATTGAAGATTATTCATGCCTCCGAAACTGAATCTATGGAGTTGGCATCTTATAGACTCTGAGATGTGGCGGTATTATGGTACAATAATTTGATATTATCAAGAAAAGAGAATGCGCCTCCCCCCGTTTGGCAAGAATTTGTAGATGCCTTCATCCGCCACTATTTTCCACCCGAGGTCCGTCGAGCTAGAGCGGATAGGTTCTTAAATCTAAAACCAGGAAATATGAGTGCCCGAGAGTATAACCTTTAGTTTAATTCATTGGCTAGATAAGCCCCGACTACGGTGGCCAACATGGGGGATAGAGTGCACAGATTCGTGAGTGGATTAGGGCCACATTTGTTCAAGGACTGCTTGACGGCTTCATTGCAAGATGGGATGGATATTTCCCGTATTCAATCCCATGCCCAGAATTTAGAATGACAACAATATCCGCAAAGGGGTGATCATGATATTGATAGAGAGAAAAGCAAGAGGGTCAGATCTATGGGGGCAGGTAGTGATTATAGAGGGAGATCAAGGTAGGCATATTCTAGACACTCAGGCCAGTCGGCGACTAGTGCACCTCTAAGATTTGCAGGTAGGAGATTTGAACGCTCCATTCCTTCAGGAGAGGGTCAGAGTTCGAGAGCTTTAGGTTCTCAGTTTGGGGTGATCATAGTCAGAGAAGACCACCAGTGTCGCGATATAGTCAGTGTGATAAATTACATTCGAGGCCATGTCGTTAGGGCACAGATGCTTGCTATGTTTGTGGACAGACTGGGCACTTGATGCGTGATTGTCCCACGAGGTATGGTAGAGGTGGGGTTCAGCCCACAGGATCAGCAACTGGTCCCTCTTCGGTGCGCCTGGTGGGGCAGACTCCCCAGATCCCAGCAGGTCGAGGTAGAGGCAGAGGGGGAGCATCTACTTCAGGTGCCACTTAGCCCCGTATGTATGCTTTAGCCGGACGACAGGATCTTGAGTCCTCCCCGGATGTGGTTACAAGTACATTATTCGTATTTTCTCATGATGTGTATGCATTGATAGATCCGGGTTCTACCCTATCTTATATTACTATGTATGTTACTGGTCGTATTGGGGTGAAATCTGATCCAATTAAACCTTTTGAGGTATCTACTCCGGTTGGTGATCCCGTGATAGATAGACAAGTGTATAATAATTGTGTAATTGTGATATGCGACCGCCAGACTAAAGCTGATTTAGTTGAGCTAGAGATGTTAGATTTTGATGTGACTATGGATATGGATTGCTTGGCCTCATGTTATGCTAATGTTGACTGCCGAATGAAAGTAGTTCGATTTCAATTTCCGGGAGAGCCCGTGCTTGAATGGAAGGGTAATACAGCATCTCCAAGAGGTAGGTTTATTTCCTACCTTAAGGCAAGAAAGACGATAGCTAAGGGCTATATTTATCACTTAGTCCGAGTTCATGATACCGAAGCAAAGTCGTCAACTTTTCAATCCGTTCCGGTAGTGAATGAATTTCCGGATGTATTTTCAGATGAACTTCCAGGTCTCCCACCGGAAAGAGAGATTGATTTTTCCATTGATGTGTTGCCGGACACCAAGCCTATTTCTATTCCTCCTTACCGAATGGCTCCAGCAGAATTGAAAAAGCTAAAGGCACAGTTGAAAGATTTGCTTGAGAAGGGGTTTATTAGACCCAGTTCATCACTGTGGGGAGCACCAGTCCTATTCGTGAGAAAGAAAGATGGTTCCCTATGAATGTGCATCGATTGTAGGCAGTTGAATAAGGTGACGATAAAGAACAAATATCCTCTTCCGAGAATTGATGATTTGTTTGATCAACTACAGGGTGCCAAGTGGTTTTTCAAAATAGACTTGAGGTCAGGTTATCACCAAGTGAGAGTTAAAAAATAAGATATTCCCAAAACAGCTTTCAGAACGAGATATGGCCATTATGAATTCCGGGTGATGTCGTTTGGGTTAAATAATGCTCCGACAGTGTTCATGAATTTGATGAATAATGTATTCAGGCCTCTCTTAGATTTATTAGTAATAGTATTCATTGACGATATTCTGGTATACTCTCGCACAGAATCAGAACATGCTGACCATTTACGTATTGTTTTTGGAATTCTTTGAACTCGAGAATTATATGCTAAATTTTCAAAGTGCGAGTTTTGGCTGAATTCTGTGACATTCTTAGGTCATGTTATTCAGATGATGGAATTCGAGTTGATACTCAGAAAATTGAAGCCGTAAAGACTTGGCTAAGGCCTACGACGCCCACAGAAGTCCGTAGTTTTTTGGGATTGGCAGGTTACTATAGAAGATTCGTAGAAGGATTTTACTCTATTTCACCCCCATTGACGAAGCTAACCCGAAAGTCAGCTAAGTTTTAGTGGAATGATGCTTGTGAACGCAGCTTCCAAGAGTTGAAAGACAGATTAACCTCAGCCCCAGTCTTGACACTCCCAGAAGGGCCAGATGGCTATGTTGTACATTGTGATGCTTCCGGTGTTGGGTTAGGATGTGTGTTAATGCAGCACGGTAAAGTCATTGCTTATGCTTCGAGGAAGTTGCGGAAACATGAAAAGAACTACCCAACTCATGATCTCGAATTGGCTGCAGTTATTTATGCATTAAAATGTGGAGACATTACTTTTATGGCGTGCATGTTTATATCTATACAGATCACAAGAGTCTTCAATACATTTTCAAACAGAAGGAGTTGAATCTGCGGCAGAGGCGGTGGTTAGAATTATTGAAAGATTATGCTGTGAGTATTTTATACCACCCAAGAAAGGCAAATGTAGTAGCTGATGCGCTTAGCCGCCGATCGATGGGCAGCCTATGTGAAGTTCCTACGGAAAAGAAAGAATTAATTCGTGAGCTCCACCAACTAGCTAATCTTGGAGTACGTCTAATTGATTCAGGTAGTGCAAGAATTGGCATTAATAATCCCACAATTTCGTTCTTGAATATGGAAGTGAAAGAGCATCAATATGAAGATCCTCAGTTGAGCCGCTACAGAGACACATTTCATGAAAAAGAGAAGTCTCCATTTGAAACTTCTATATATGGAATTCTTAGATACCGAGGCAGGCTATGTGTTCCGAATGTTGCAGAATTGCGCCGTCAAATTCTAGAAGAAGCTCATTATTCTCGGTATTCTATTCACCCAGGTGCAACAAAGATGTATCATGATCTCAAGTTGAAATATTGGTGGGATGACATGAAGAGAGACATAGCAAAATTTGTAACTCAATGTCCAAATTGCCAGCAAGTGAAAATCGAACATCAAAAGCCAGGAGGATTATTGCAAGTAATAGAAATCCCTACTTGGAAATGGGAAGTAATCAACATGGATATTATTGTGGGGTTATCTCGTTCCCGAGGCAAGTATGATTCCATATGGGTGATCGTGGACAGACTCACGAAAGCAGCTCATTTTCTTCCTGTTAGAACCACATACTCAGCAGAAGATTATGCAAGGTTGTATCTCAAGGAGATTGTGCGACTCCATGGTAGTCCGATATCCATTATCACAGATAGAGGAGCACAATTTACAGCCAAGTTATGAAAATCTTTCCAAGAAGGTCTAGGTACTCAAGTAAAGCTTAGCATGGCATTTCATCAACAAACTGATGGGCAGGCCGAACGTACTATTCAGACCTTGGAGGATATGCTGAGAGCATGTGTTTTAGATTTTGGTGGTAGTTGGGATGGCCACTTACCTCTAATCGAGTTTGCATACAACAATAGCTATCATTCCAGTATCCAAATGACTCTGTATGAAGCTTTATATGAAAGGAAGTGTAGATCCCCAATTGGATGGTTTGAAATAGGAGAAGTACAGCTAATAGGCCCTGAGTTAATTCAACAAGCAGTAGAAAAAGTCAAGGTGATCCGAGATCAATTATTGACAGCCCATAGTCGCCAAAAATATTATGCGGACAACCGCCGGCGAGACTTAGAATTTCAGGTTGATGATTGGGTATTCATAAAGGTGTCACTAATGAAAGGAGTGATGAGATTTGGTAATAAAGGAAAGTTAAGTCCTCGATACATTGGACCCTATAAGATTATCCGCAAGGTGGGTCAAGTAGCATATGAATTGGACTTGCCTCTAGAACTTGAATTAGTCCATCCAGTTTTCCATGTCTCAATGCTCCGCAAGTGTGTTGGAGATCCTACGAGGATTGTTCTAATAGACGATTTTCAAGTGACAGAAAAGCTAGTCTATGAAGAAGTGCCCATTGCTATATTAGACAGGCAGGTACGGAGACTTCGGAATAAGGAAATAGCCTCAGTTAAAGTCCTATGGCGAAATAACAACCAAGAAGAACTGACTTGGGAAGCAGAAAAGAGTATGAAATCCAAATACCCGCACTTATTTCAGCCCCCAGAAGAGATCCACGATGAAACATCGAGATTGTGAGGTATGTATGTTTTTTTTATGCATATGGGTCGTGTTGTGGCCCTGTGAAGCAATGTTATTATAGGATATTGTGACAGGATGGTAGTGTCATATTACAGGAAAAACTCTGGCGAAATTTTCGTAGAATTCCCGAGTGCTTAACATTCGAGGACGAATGTTCCAAAAGGGGGAAGAATGTTACACCCCGAAAAAAAATCGTTAACATATAGTGAATAGACTAACGAAGGGCATGACGTATACGATATTTTAGTAAGTAAGAAATAAAATTTGATGATTCTAAATGGGATTTCAAAGACGTTTGAAGTAGGAGATGAAAGTTGTTAAGGAAAGTAAGATATATGTTGTGTGTCGGGCAAGATTTATGAGTATCGAATTAATGATGGCTTAATGATGTTTTGGAGAAGAGTTATAATGCCCCTTAGATTGTTAATGAAGTGTTAAACAAGTGCTAAGAAGGCTCCATAAGGATTTGAGATCAAACGAAGTGACGAGAACAAAATCGGAGAAGAGATAGATTATACGACCAATTATACACTACTACAAAAATGGTCTTTAGCGGCAATATATTTCCCCTTTAGCGGGAATAAATATTGCCACTATCACCTTTACCGATAATTTTTTATTTGCCGCTGTATCCAGCGTCGCTAAAAGCTTTAGCGGCAATTCTGCTGAATGCTGGTAAAGACACAAATTATTGCCGCTAAAGGGCGTTACTTTTAGTGGCATTGATTTACCGGCAATTACAATAGCCACTATATCACTTATAGAAATGTGCTTAGCTTATACATACTACAGCCTTTACTATTGCCGGTAAAGACCCATTATTTGCCAGTGATGGAGACCTCTTTTAGCGGCAAATGTAATGACTACTAAAACTATTCTTGCATTAGCTTTTATTTATGTCTTAAATGGCTTTTGTTATAGCAGAACAAATTTAAACACAAATATATAAAAGTTCGTAATAAAGCATGCACCATTCTTGAAATAAAAATATATTTTATTAAATTCATAGAAAAAAAAAACAACTTCCAATCCACAGTTTCAACGTTTCAACAACATAAGAGGAAAAATAAATCATTTGAATCTAATGTCATTTCAAGCCCTGCAAATATATCGCTGTAGCTCGTGATCATACTGAATGTCTCCCACCTGAAATTCCAGCTTGAAGATTCATTTGCGCACCAAAAAGATGGACTAAATTGCATCAGATTAAGTTGCAACCAAGAACTCATTCAACTTACAACTCCAATCTTCCCTAAATATTGTAACTTTCAACCAACCTTTGAAGAGTCTCATCAAACTAAAGTTGTACTCCAAAAGCTGTCAAAAAGAGCTTCGCAGAATGAACACATCCACTTTCATTGCAGAACTACCAGTTGTCCTCACAGAACCAACCATGTTTGAAGCTAAAAGATTCCAGAAGCAGCCATAGACCAAAGAAAGCAACATCCCTGATTCTTGTTAATGGAACAGTTGTATGGAATTTTTCTTTGAAAAAGAAGGCAGGCACAGATGCATCCTGCGGATTACAAGTACTTCGTCACATAATAAAAACAAAACTTTTCTAAGTAACTCAAAATAATACTAAGTGCCGAGTTATAGACCAAGACAATGATGGACTCATACGCATAAAGTACATCACAAGAATTTTTTTACAATGCCGAGAAGCCAGGAGATAGTCTACTGCTTTTGTGTGACTTAATACTTGAAAACTTCACGGTGAGGATGAAAACAATAGTGCTTGTGTACAAACTTAGAGAAATGGAAATATGCTATCAAAACAAGTACTAATTTAATTGATGTAGCATGCTAAATCTATTGTGATCAAGCTGGCATTTAGTGCTTTAAATCAACAAGTAAAGGAAAAAAGAAATTAGTTAGTACTTACTTTTGATACTAATTCAAATTGCCTTGCTTTGTCAGAACATTGCCACAATGGAAGTCTGTATCTAGATAAAAGATATTGCAGCGTAATTAACCTTATCATTTCTGTGCTAGTTGAGAGAAAAATGAACAAATCAGAGTTAAATCAAAATTTAAAAGTATTAACTCATTTGATGATATAAAAGGGCATGAAACATGTTAGCACAAGATCAAAGCATCAATAACTGAAAAAGCAAAAGATCATTAATATTTTCTGCCTGAATATGCCAATATGTCTGTACTAGTGAAGGAAAAAGGATTAAGAGAAAATCTGACATAAGAGAATATGGAATCAAACTTCAGTTTCAAAGGGAATCACAATCCATAAGACACGTGTGAGAATTAGTGGACTCTATTCAGCACCTTTGTGTTTCAAATCAAAATTAATTATTTATCCAAAAGCCTCATTAAACGAAGAACATATAAGCATTAATGGACGCAACACATGAATCTGACCAGATATTTAGAGAAAAGGCACAAAATTCTATGGAATACCATTGTATTTTATTAGCGAGTGAGACCACTTGAGAATAAGGTATTATAGACAAGATGGAATACTCTAGCAATATTGGACTTCTAGGCTTGAGTGCTTACGTATCAAACACATGAATTTCGTTACATAGATTCTCCTAATCTCCGTATCATTGTTTCCCTATCTTTTAAAATGAGATGGAGATTAAGAGTAGAGCTGAAACATGGAAGTTTTATAGGTATACATTAAAAAGGTCAGATGGGTGATTCAGGGGTCTCACCAAAGTTGAAATGAAAGGAAATCTGAGAGGAACTTTCAAGTAATTAAGAAATTGTAGCTCTGAAACTATGATGAAGTTTATCAAACGCAACATGAAGTGGTCAGTTCAGTCAAAGAAAATTGCTCAATATGTGTAATTCAATCTCGTCAAGCTCTACAAAGCGCGCACTCCCTACAACAGACAACATAAGAGCTGTTGGATATACAGAATGAGGTGCGCGCTAAATGGTGAGCTCGTGCCAAATCAGCGGTAGCCAATTATTTTTTTGGTTTCCGTTTTGTTGAAAAGTGAAGTATGTATTATTCTATACATTCTACTCAGTGGTGTTCCACCATTTTATGGGGGTAACTTCATTTGCTACCTCTCAAATTTTACCATCGTATTTTCCTAAAGCTCCCTCATCATCATTGATTTCCCTTTTCATTTCAGCACATATAGAACTATAGTTGATTCTTTCATGTACCATATAACAACTTGTTTTTGTTGCCCTTGCACTCAAATATGAGGAAAAAATTGAAGAAGCATGGCCATTTAGGAATTGTAGCAGAATACACTGCAATTACTAGGAAACTCGACGAAATGGCATAAAAAGTTAGAAGAATTTTATACTTTTATGGCAGATATATTTGACCAGCATTATTTGTGTTCCTCTTATAATTGCCATAATGTAACAATATAGACTAATTTATCTTACTGATTGTATGGTATCTTGCATTAGTTAGTGTTTTCCGTAGTATCTGGAGCGTTGTAGTTTTCTGACCCCAAATTTCCAACTGGTTTCCTGTAAAATTAGCAAAGGGATATCTGTTCCAATTATTTAAAACCATTTGCCAATTGTCAGTATCAAACTTGGGGAAGCATATCCTTTTTTTTAGGCAAATGAATTTGTAAGATGTTTTACTAAATTCTGCGGTCCGTATAATGGTCCACAGAATCGTCACAATGAAGGTCCCTCACTGATGGGATTATACGGTCACTTATACGGACCGTATAAAATTATATGAACCGTATAATGTGTCGTATAATGGTCACAGAAGCGAAATGTTGATGGGGTGATTTCACGGTCACTTATACGGACCGTATAAGTGTCCGTATAATTTCCCGACGGGTCAAATTTTCCAAATATAAATATAAGACCCTATGTTATTATTTTCATTTCCCTCACTTTTCCACTTCTCTCTAACCCTCTAGAATATTCCACACACTTGTTTTACAAGAATCTAAGACTAAACAAGAATCAATTTCTTCAAACCAACAAAATCAAGTGTATGAGACATATTAAAGTTCATCCAAGCCAAGGAATTCCAATGGAAGTGAACTAGAGTTTTGGTGCAAGAGAAGCATTTTCACTGAAGGCTTATTCCTACACTATCTAAGGTAAGTTTTATGATCTTTTCATGTTGTTTAAGGTATTGAGAAGTTGAAACACTTGGATTGTAGAAGGATATAGAAAATGGGCCACAAAGATAGGAATAATGAGATTTTGAGTAGTAGTTTGGAGTGAATCATGAATATTGATATGTTGTAATTGTAAGCATGTTATGAATGACATTTAGAACATGGGATAATCATTATATGTGAGAAAACGCAATAGTGAACTATGACCACGATTATGGAGGAATTGAAGTGAAATTGTGAAATGTGGATAATGTAGATGAATGATGATTGTTGTTTATAATATTGTGAATGTTGTTATGGACGTTTGGGAGTTGATATGAGGAATGAGGAAAGTTGTACAGACAAAGAAAATGATGCCCAATCTTCTCTAGCTTTAGTAAGCACGTTCATATAATCGATTGGCTAATGTTGATGCGAATTCTCTTGAAGGTAGAAACGTGGGCATTGAAGAAGAGCTATCAAGCGATAGAATGGTTAAACAAAAGAGGTATGTAAGGCTAATCCTTTCCTTCTAAGGCATGACTTCTATGACATGAATCTTCCTATTTTTCCCATGATTTTCCTAAATAACGGAAATTATGAGTCCATGACTATAAAGAGCTACATACGCATATGATGAAGAAAAGAGATACGATACGAGCATGATAATGACGATGATGAGTTTAAGTTTAAAGAATCCTAGAGTAAAATAAGATGTCCATGAAGCTAATGATCCTAAGTATGGTTCCATTGATGCTTTTCTTTGTGTGCACTCACCTTAAAATGTTAGTCCCTTCAAGGTGAGATCTGATGATTATGATTACTCCATAATATAATCGGGGATTCACAACCTTATGTCACCCCCGATATAGCCATAGTTTCCTTCAAGCTCTAATGTATGTTTTGATAATAAATGTATAATGATACTAAGTTACGATAAGGTCATGATGTGCCTATGAGATGTATAATAATAATAAGTTTATGTTGACTATATGACGATACGATTCCACCGCGCCTAGTTGGCCGGGCATGTCACTGCGAAGGCCGGCTGCATACGATTCCACCATGCCTAAATGGTCGGGCATGTCACCGCTAAGGCGGGCTGCTATGTTTACACAGAGCCTAGAGGGTCGGGCATGAAACCACTAGTGGGCGGCATAAGATGCTTACCCGGACGTGGGTTAACGATGATGAAATATATGATACGATGATGTATGCGCTATGATGATACATGTACTATGATTATATATGATATATGTATGAAACGTATCCGTCCTTAAAAGTTACGCAGGTTATATCTTTATCTTATGTTTTATGATTTCTCTATTATATTCATTTCATTCATGTCTTACATACTCAGTACAATGTTCATTGCCCACAGGTAGACAGGGAGATGATCCAGACTCGTAGGAGCTGTTAGCTGACTTGAGAGCACTCCATTATTCCGGAGGTGCCATTGACTCATTCTTTTGTGTATATATATGTATTTTGGGCATGACGGGGCCCTGTCCCGTCCATATGTCTAGTACTCTAGTCGAGGCTCGTAGATACGCATGTGTGGGTAGTATGATCTTACGATTTTTCTTACGTGTATATAAATAAATATATATATATATATATATATATATATATATATATATATATATTTGATAGCCGAAGGGCTTATGTATATAAAAGTAATTATGTTTTAAAGTGAAAAATGGTTTTCCTATGGTTTGAGTATAAGATTAATGAATGGACGCTTGATGTGTACGATGGGTAATGGTATGAGCGATGCTCAGTAGTTAGCCCGGTTACCCGTCATGGCCCCTAGTCGGGTCGTGACATCCTGCAAGGCTCTTTGGCATTCCGGTGTCCAAACGAAGTCATTCATCTTCCTTAATAATGAGAATAAACGGTGACTTTTATCCGAAGACCTCGAAATAAAACGACTCAGTGCTGCTATCCTTCCGGTGAGCCTCTGCACTCCTTTGACGTTATTCACTACCTCAATATCCTCGATGGCTTTGATCTTATTTGGGTTGATTTCAATCCCCGGTTGGATACCATGAAACCCAAGAACTTGCCAGATCGGACACCGAAGGCACATTTCTCCAGGTTAAGCTTCATGTTGTATTTACGGAGTACGTCAAAGGTTCCCTGCAATTGTTTTAAATGGTCCTCTGTTTCCAAGGACTTGACTACCACGTCATCAATATAAATTTCCATTGTTTGGCGCCCCCCACGGTGGGTGCCAAACTGTTTTCCCTAACTGTTCTTCGACCATCCCATTAACTAGGTGTTGGTAAGTTGCACTAGCATTTTTTAACCCGACGGGCATGACACTGTAACAGTAAGTCCCATACCAGGTAATAAAGGATGTTTTAATCCTCCAGGTGCATCCGAATTTGGTTATACCCGAAGTAAGCATCGAGAAAACTTAACATCTCATGCCCGGTCGTCGCATCGATGATTCTATCGATATAAGACATCGAAAATTCCTTTGGGCATGCTTTGTTTAAATCCTTATAATCAACACACATTCTAAACTTATTACCTTTCTTTGGTACCACCACTACGTTAGCTAGCCAATCCGGGTATTTTACCTCCCGAATAGAGCCTATTTTCAAAAGCTTTGTTACCTCACCTTTTACGAAGGCGTGTTTCGGCTCTGCCATGGGCCTCCTTTTTTGTTCACCAGTGGAAATCTCCCGTCAAGGCTGAGCTTGTGAGTTGTCACTTCTGGTGGCACACCTGTCATAGCTATATGGGACTATGCAAAACAATCGGCATTAGCTTGAAGAAATTTAATTAACTTGTTCCTGAGCTCCGAGGTTAACCCCGTGCCCAGGTATACCTTTCTATCTGATAGATATTCGAACAAGATGACTTGCTCCAGCTCCTCTACGGTAAATTTGGTTGCATCCGAGTCATCTGGTAAGACGAACGATCTGGGTATCCGAAATCATCCTTTTCATTCCCCAGGTCCGACCCCTTCTGCTCTGCTGTCAAACCCATACCCTTTAATTGCTATTGAGCGTCCTTGCCTCCGACTGATTCATCATCCTTCAGATCCGATTTTTTGGGAAAGAGTGACGTTTTCTCGACTGCGAACATCTCCCTAGCAGCGGGCTGTTCACCTCGGATGGTTTTTATCCCCTCCGGGGTCGGGAATTTCAGCAGCTGATGTAGTGTAGATGGCACCGCCGTCATGCTACGAATCCATGGTCTTCCAAGCAAAGCGTTATACTTCATATCCCCTTCGATGACATAGAACACCGTCTGCTAAATGGAGCCGTCAATGTTGACCGGCAAAGAAATCTCCCCCTTCGTGGTTTCACTTTGTCATATTGAACCCACTGAGTACTCGGGAAACCGATACAATCTGATCGAGTAGCCTTAGCTGTTCGACCACTCTCCACCGGATGATGTTGGCCGAGCTACCTAGGTCAATCAAAATACGTTTAACTTATGATTTAAAAATAAGAATAGAAATTACCAATGCATCATTATGCGGTTGAATGATGCCTTCTGCATCCTCATTGCTGAAAGAGATGGAACCCTCGGGTATGTAATCTCGGCTGCGCTTCTCACGCACAATGGAAACCTTTGTTCGTTTCATCACCGGTCCTCGAGGAGCATTTGTGCCTCCTATTATCATATTGATTATATGCTGAGGTTCCACTGGTTCAGCCCATTTGTGAGATTCCCTTTCCTTCTAGTGGCTTTTAGCTCGTTCACTCAGGAATTCTCGAAGGTGGCCATTCTTCAGTAACCGAGCCACCTCCTCTCTTAGTTGGCGATAGTCCTCAGTTCTGTGCCCATGGGTTCCATGATATTCACACATCATGCTAGGGTCCCGTTGACCCGGGTCTGATCTTAGTGGTCTCAGCCATCTTGCTTCTGCGATACGGCTAATAGCCGAGACGAGGTCCGAAGTGTTTATATTGAAGTTGTACTCCGATATCCTTGGCAAGTCTTTGTTGCTAGCCAAGCTTCCGGCATCACTCCTAAATGAGAGGCCTCGACGGTTTGTCGGGCGTTCGGCCCGTTTATTGCCCCTACTCTAGAAGTGACTGGGACCAACCCTTGATTCCTTTCCCTCGATGGTCTTGACTCCGGCTCGTAATTTTTCCTCGATCTCTCAGAGCTTTTACTCATGTTTATGAGCCCCGGGGAAAGTTCGAGTTAGTCATCCTTTACCTAAATCTTTGATTCGTATATGTTATGGACATCTACCCAGGTCACAGCCTCGTATTCCAGCAAGTTCTCTTTTAGTTTGAACGAGGCCGTCGAGCTCCGAGGATTAAACCCTTTGATAAAAGATTATGCATCCCATTCCTCCGGAATCGGAGGGAGCTCCATCCGTTCCCTTTGGAACCGGTTGACAAATTCACTTAACAACTCATCATCCCTTTGGGCTATACGAAAAATATCCGCCTTCTGAGCCTGCACATTTTTAGCTCCAGCATGGGCTTTATGAACGCCTCCGCGAGCATTTCGAAAGAAGTGATTGAATGCTCGGGCAGATGGTCATACCAAGTCAATGCTCCCTTCGATAGAGTTTCCCCAAACCTTTTCAACAACACGGACTCAATTTCATCCTCTTCGACGTCATTGCCTTTTATGGCACAGCTATATGAAGTCACTGCCCCTGTGGGTCCACTGTGTCGTCATATTTCTGGATATCCGGCATTTTGAACCTCTTCGGGATCAACTTCGGAGCCGAACTTGGAGGAAAAGGACTTTGAATGTACCTCTTTGAATCTGGCCCTTTTAAAATAGGCGGAGCCCCCGGGATTTGATCCACCCTCGAGTTATACGTCTCCACCCTCTTCTCTGTTGAATCTACCCGCTTTTCCAAGGTCTCGAGCATCTTCAGAACTTCGGTGGATGAACCGGCTCCCGATCCATTACTTTCGACCCTCCGTGTTTCATCCCTCCTCGGTTCGGTTTTGACCTCTCCGGAGCTGCCTTGTCATTTTTGCTCTGCAGCTGAGCTATTACAATTCCTTGCTCGACTATAACAGTCCCCTGTTCCTGCAACATTTCAAAAATTAAACGTAAGTTAATCTCATCCGGAGCATCGGGTACTTTCCAGCCTTGAGCCCGAGATAAAGTAATTGAGTTGTGAGTATTCAAGGGATCAGTGGCCGATAAGGTGGCGCTCTCCTGGTTCACGGTGTTCTTCCGGTTGAGGCCTTCCCTCGAATCAACAGGGTTTGGATCGACCGGATCTGTTGGTAGGCTTCATAACCCATTGTTCTCGTTTTCGGCCACAATCTCGTTATTGTTGACATGACCAGACTGTCCGCTGCTTGCAATTTGTCCCTTTTTTGGTAGAAATTAGTAGACAATCCCTTACTCAAACGGGTAAAAGGAGGTAGAGGCTAAAATTAAAAAACCACTATTATCCTAGCCCCACGGTGGGCGCCAAACTGTTTTCCCAGAATTTAGGTAATCAATTAAATTTATAAGTGAGGTATAGGATATGTGGATAAACTTTAGTCTACTTTGGGTTGATATGGAAAATGTATGAACTCGTATGTGATGATATGTATATATGAGTATATATACTAATGCCTTGAAATAATATGTAGATATTGATGATTAAGTTAAACTAATGTTGAATGAATAAGCAAGATCAAAACACCACTGATTCGGACCAAAAAAGAGAGAGAGAGAGAGCTTCAATAATATTTTCTTACAATGTTCTAGATCTCAAAGAGCTAACCCCTAAAAGTAGGGAAATGTCATCTATTTATAGTTTTGCCTCATGGGCCTTACATACAACACAAAGCCTTTTTAGAATAAAGAAACCCTAAAAGGATAAAGTTGGACCGTACGGTCTGACACCCGTACGGTTGTCAGTACAAAATGACAGAACGGTTTTGACGTGTGGTGGTTCCGCAACAGATTAACCGGACCAACGGCCACGTCCAATTCGGACATGGAGAAACCGGACCAACGGCCACGAGAACTTGACTTGGAGAAACCGGACTAACGACAACGCTGAGCTTGGTCCGGAGACGCCGGACCAATTGATTTACTTATCTTTTCTCGAATCAGCCACATCTGGTGCAATCCCCCGGTCTGAAGAAAAGACTGATCATACTCGTGCTCATCTGATCTTACCCTCGGCCCCGGTGTCACCGGTCTTGCATATATCCGATTTTTACCGTATACAAATAATAGCTCGATGAAAGAATTGCCACCTTCCGTTGGTCTGTTATCTCATTTGAAGTTCCTTTGGCTCAACAATTGCAAGTACTTGAGCGAATTGCCCAATTCAATGAGTAGCTTATCGTCATTAGTTTGGCTTTGTCTAGAGTGGACCTCAGTTAGTGAACTAAGTTTCCCGTTAGGTAACTAAAAGCCCCTTCAGAAGCTTGAGATGGGAAACTGCGCCTCAATCAGATTTTTACCTAGCTCAACTGGAAATATGTCATGTTTAACTACTTTGGACTTACGCAATACATCAATTACTGAGTTACCAGACTCGATAAGCTTATTGGAAAGTCTTTGGAAATTGAACCTGAATAACTGTTTGAGTCTCCAACAACTCCCGGCTTCAATTGGAAGCCTTAAGAGTTTGTGTTACCTTTATATGGCTGAAACTGCTGTATCAGAATTACCCGATGAAATTGGAATGCTTTCAAACTTAAAACTACTGAAGATGAGAAAGAAACCACAGCCTAGAGAGAATGAACTGCTGGACATGGAAGACGCGCATGTTGGAGAAAGCTCTAAACGCGTTAATCTTCCAGAATCATTTTCGAACCTGTCATCCTTGGAAGTCCGAGATCCTCATACATGGAGATTCTCTGGCAAGATTTCTGATGATATCCAGAAGTTGTCTGTTTTGGAAAAGCTCGACCTTGGACACAACGATTTTTGCAGCCTCCCTTCTAGCATGAAAGGACTTTATGTTCTCAAGCGTTTGCTTATCCCGAACTGCAGAAAGCTCAAGTTTCTTCCCGAAATTCCCTCAAGTTTGGAATGGTTAAATGCTGCAAACTGCTCCGCTTTGGAACATATAGCTAGCATATCAAATCTGGAATATTTGGAAGAACTCCAATTCAGTAATTGCAAGAAGATAATAGATATTCCTGGCCTTGAAAGCTTGAAATCTTTGGTAAGGTTGTATACAGTCGGTTGCAACTCGTGCCTACCTTCCATAAAAAGGAGAGGTTCTTTCTCCTTTTCTCCTCCCTCTCTCTCATACGTCAAGAGTATATATACACATTGATATCAAGTTGACTAAGACTCTGAATGCAGGATTCTCTAAGGCATATAAAGTATCTCTGTGTTCCAGGTAGTGACATTCCGGATTGGTTTATTCAGGAAGTACCTAACGTCTCAAGTTGCAAGCACCGTGATATCAAGGGTGTGATCATTGGAGTAGTTCTCTCTCTAGACCAACAAGTAGAGGACAATTTCAGACACAAAGTCCCAGCAATCATGGATATTCAAGCTACGATTACCACACCTGGTGATGCTGAACCTAAACTTAGAAAAACTTTGAACTTGGAGGGGGTTCCTGATACAGATGAAGATCAGCTCTATTTATGTCGATTTCAAGAGCGCAGTGATTTTATGTTCGTGTTGGAAGAAGGCGACAGGGTGCAGCCGTGCAGGTTGCAATTAGAGAGAGTCCACACTTTAATGCCCTCAAACTGAAGAAGCATGGGATGCACTTTGTTTTCGAAAATCGAGGATGATTTGGATGATAATGATGAGGATCTTTTTGATGAATCTCAGCAGTCTGTTTCAAAGAAACTTGCTAACTTTTTTAATTCATTATGAAACGGTTCATAGCTGGAAATGAATTCAGCATACAGAGTGGAGTCCGAGAATTTGACTATATAAAGCCATTTATAAATGTGTATATACTAAATGATTCGTCTATGTTAGTGGCCTGGCAAACTTAATCAGAGTAAACATTGGCGCAGATGGATTGATTGTGATAACTTGTCTCTTTAACTAGCTAGTAGCAATTTATTTCATATTCCAACTCAGAAACTTAACAGGTCGTTTGGTTGCTAGTTAGAGTTATGCAAGAATTAGTTATGGAGATTTAGTTATTTCATCTTTTACGCTGCATAAAATAATACATAAATTGACTCATAACTTAAAGTACATGTTTTAGTTATGCGAGATTATAAATGGGTAACCAAACACCGTAATTGGTGTGGGGAATTTTATCCACAACAACTCAAATTCTACCAAACATAGTATTAGTTATCCTGATTTTGATATACAAATAATTCATTTCCTAATTAGCAACCAAACGACCCCTAAATGTGTGTGAGTGCAATATAGCACAAGAGCACATATTGAGACTTCTTTGAATCTTATCTTCCAATTTCAATATCCCAGCAATAGTTGCCTTGTTCATCTTTCAGCTGACTCTCTTTCTTCCCATAATTCAGATTTCTAGTCATTGAGAATTCTTCATCTTCATTTCATGACATTAATTTCTTTGGTACCGCACTTTCCTCATAATTAGCATTCTGATCTTCGAGCCAAGTAAAAGGATTTCAGTTTAGTTTATCAACTTTATCGGGCATGGAAGCACTCAAGCTAAAGTACATGCACCTAAAGAATGGCTATGGGCAAATGGTCCTGGAAGACCCTAGAATTGCTCTGATGCCTTGACAAGTTTTTAAGAATTTAATTAGCACATACACATAATTCCTGACAAAAATACCACAGAATAAGAAGTCCTAGAAGGAAAAAGGATCTGCATGCCACCATTTCAAGTTTGAATTTTATGTAAAAGAAGATGAAGACTGCCCAAAAAAAATCTTCAATACCTGAAGATGTTTTCTATGATATATTCTCTTAGCTTCCAGTCAAATTTTTAATGCGTTGTGAGTGCATTTTTTAGATTTTGTAACTTTGTTGAATTAGATTAATCTTTTTGTGAACAACATCGGAATCACGCTATGTATCACCTTTATAAAAATCAAATCCCTTGCACGCTCAAGGGATGAAGATTTGTTTTTCACCATAATGGAATATAGAAAAGCCTCACTTTTCGTATAGAGGAATTAGATGGTTTTATAAAGGCAGAATATCTAAAAGACCCTTCTAAGTTTGGGTATTTTATTTAAACTTCTCCTAAATTATGTCGGTCCCAATTACCCCCTTGTACTTGTCTTTTATATATACTAGTTCTCAGACACATGTGCGTTGCACGTGTATCCCATGTTAATTAGTAAAGCTTTTTAAATAATACAAATATTGTTAAATGTGTTTGACGATTAACATGAACTTATTAGTGACAAATAAGAGCTCAAAATGATAAATGAAGAGCCAATTCTACCAACTTGACAAATTAATATAAAATAATTAGTTGTTCAACTCGCGTGTACCATATGTAATGAGATTGATTAAGATGTGAACCTTCGTGAAAATCAAATTGAGACTACGGGCCATAGTTTATATATCAGTAAAACTTGAATAAAGAGTTTTTATTGACAATCTTTGAAAACTTTCATTTATGTTTAAAATTTAAAATTTTTGTGCAAGAGGAATGTTGATTGGTCTTAAAGAAAAGATAAATACACATTTGATTAGGTTAACATTTTAGAAAAATGTACTTTTATGATTAACTATGATGAAATTTGAGTCAATTCATTTTTAATTTCGTTTTATTCAATCAATTATTGTTGGCAAGATTATTCATCTTCTCAAATGTTCTGATGGCAAACTGCTTTAAACTTTTCTTTTTGTTTAACATTTTCATGTTTGCTAAAAATAAATCATCCCTGTGATACTAATTACTTTATGAAAAGCAATAACAAATACCTCAGTAAATAGAAAATGAATAATATATCAGGACTTTCTTAAATAAATAGAAACCATTTAACTGAAATACAATGGCTATATTAGAAAGATAAAATTGAAAAACTATGCTTAAATAATGAAATATGTTAACATCAAAATAATATTGACAGTGTAATATACAAAAATTCGCTGCCTTAGAAACTAATGATATGCTAGATTTCATAAGTTCTAGCAAGAAACAATATAAAATATGATATGATCACCTTTTCACCAAAATAACTAATGCTGCTCGTACTAAAAAAATAAATTCTTTGATGAACGACATTTTAAGAGCTTGTTTCAATAACTTTAACTTTGACGGAACTCCAATATTTCTAGAAAGAACGGCTTGAGATGTATGAATTTGGAAGAATATCTTGAAAACACTTGTTAACCTGCAAAGAAAATTTAGAGTTTAAAGTCATCCCTTGAAGATTTAGATTAATTGAGGATGATGACAAAGAACAATATGATGAAGATAGTTAAATAAAAATAACCAAAATAGAAAAGTCATAATTTGATAAGACCTCCAAGTGTACAAAAATACAAAAGAGAAGACAAAAGTGAAATAAAATAACATTTAGCATAACTCACTTGAATGAAACTTCTAAACTGTAATGAAGAGAATGTACCAAGTAGCACAAATTTATATATATTGCGGAACCGATATTTAAATTACTATTTTCTTATACTAAAAAATTTAGTAATTCGGCTAAAAGCTTAGCCCAACTTTTTTCCAGATTTTCTAATGGCAATATTAAAAGGATGATTGATTAATCTTTCTTCTAGTCATTCGGTCTAAACAAATTATTCCGACTTTGAGTTTTTTGTATCCAAAAATATTGTCCAAACTTAACATGTTCGTACGTTGAAATATTAAAATTTATGTAACTAACGTGTATAAATGATTAGAGATGATAAAATTAAGGTATAGAATTAATAAAATTGTCACGACCCGACTAGAGCCATGACGGGTACCCGAAGCTACCCTACCGAGCACCACCCATCATACCTACCACCAGACTCATATCAAATGCATTTATTACTCTCAACACAACTAGCCATAAGAAAACCATTATCACTTCCAAAACATATCTACATTCATGTGTATAAGCCCCTCGGCTATCAAAATGCTATACAAATATACAATGTAGTCATCATGGAATATCTACTACCCACACATACGTATCTACGAGCCTCTATTAGAGTACTAAGACATAGGGACGGAACAGGACCCTGTCGTTCCCAAATATATACACAAAATAATATCTCAAAAATGGCACCTCCGGAATAGTGGAGTGCTCCTGTAAATCTGCTGAGTAGCACCTAGGAATCTGGGTCACCTCCCTGTCTACCTGTGGGCATGAACACAGCGTCCAAAAAGAAAGGACGTCAGTACGAACATTGTACTGAGTATGTAAGACATGAACAATAATAGCATATCAAAGAGATAAGGGAACATCAAGTAAGGAAACAACCTATAACTGAATGTCACTTGAGACGGAATAATGCATGCTAGCTTACATCATAAACAACATCATATCAAGTATGTATATATATAAGCTGCCCGACATCATTAGCCCGCGTCCAGGCCTCTCGCGTCCGGGGTAACCATCTCATGCCGCCCACTAGTGGTGTCTGCACATGTCATCTAGACATGGTGTATATGCCTCCCGCCTTAGCGGTGTCTTACCGGTCATATAGGCACGGTGTAATCTCATTATCATATACTTATCACAAAGCATGCATAAGAACTCAAAGACAAGCTATCACTCTATCGAGGTGACGTAAGGTCGAGAACCCCCAATTTCATTATGGAGTAGTCACGATACCATGCCTCACCTTGAAGGAACTAGCATTATAAGGTGAGTCTAACAATGATGAATAACATCAAGGAATCATTAGCTTCATAAGAATATCATATCATAAGCTTTGGAATATCTAGACTTAAACTCATCATCATCATTGCCATATTCATAACGCATCTCTTATCTTCATTTTATGAGAAACTCTTAATAATCATAGACTTATAGTATCTGGAACGTAAGAGAGTCATGGAAAGATATATGAAGTCATGTTGTAGGAAACATGTCTTAGAAAAGAAGGGACTAGCCTTACATACCTTTTCGCCTTTCTAAATTGCCGACTAAACGCTTCCTTCCAAGTTCGAAATTCTACATTCAAGGGAATTCAAGCTAAGATTAGATAATCGGAAACATACTTGAAGCTAAGCTAAAGCTAATGAAAATTGGGCAGCATCTTCTTTGTTTCTACAACTTTCTCCATATGATATAACAACTCCTAAACATCCATAATAGCATTCATAATATCGTAATCAATAACTTCTTCCAGTTCAACGTTATTCAACTCCCACAATTCCTTACCAACATGATTCATGACCATAACTATGGCACAACACTGTATTCGTTCTCAAACTATACTTCCTTAATGTCATTTGTATCATTTACAACAAGATTTTACTCACAATATATCAAGAGTCATGATTCATGTCAAACTACTATTCAAGAATACCATTATTTTTCACATTTGAGCTCCATATTCTACCTTCTTCCATAATCCAAGTTTTTCAACCCCTCAATATTCTTAATAACATGAAATGATCATAAAACTCACCTTTGATTATAAAGGAACGAGTTTTGGATAGAAATGCTTTACTTGGAGAAAACCTTAGCTCCACTTCCAAAGAAATTTCTTGCTTCCATCAACCCTAGGTAGCATTCTTGCACTTGATTCTACTAATTTTGGTATTTGATCTCTGATTTTCCTTGAATTCATGTAATTGAAGTGTGTGGAATGTTCTAGAGGTTTAGAGAGAAGTTGGAAGAATGAGAAATTAGAAGTGGGAATATATTATTATACTTAGAAAATACTCAGCCCGTCGGTAGTTATACGGACCCTTATACAGTCTGTATAAGTGGCCGTATTTCACCATCAGGAAAATCCCTTTCTTGTTAGGGTTATACGGACCCTAATACGGACCGTATAAATGGTCGTATAACTCCCTTTTTCCGAAGTTACTCTCGTCATTTCGTTTATTCTCCAATTCTTATGGAATCTTCTTAGCACTTGTTTAACACTTCATTAACAACCTAAGAAGCGTTATAACTTTTCCTCAAGGAACTATTAAGTCCAAATTATTTCGCTACTTGTAAACCCCTTTCAAAACACGACTTATACTTTACATTCTTCGACGAACTTTATTCTCTTGCGTCGAATGTCTTTGGAATCTTAATTAGAACTGTTAAGTACTGCTTCTTGCCTATAGAAACACCATATACTTCTTACCCTGCGTTAGTCTATCGACCATATGACGACATGAAATTTTTCATGGTGTAACACTTTTCCCTCCCTTTAATAACATCTGTCCTTGAATGTTAAGTTCTCGGGAATTCTACAAAAATTTCTTCAGAGTTTTCCCAGTAATATGGCGTTACCATCTTGTCACAACAGCCCACAATAACATTGCCTCATAGGGCTACAACACAATAGCAAGAAATTGTGGCCACACACGACCAAAAGCATTAAAAAGAAAGCATTACATACCTCATAATATTGATGTCCCATCTCGAATCTCTCCCGGGGGTGAAAACAATTGCGGATATTTGGACCTCATGTTTTCTTCTGCTTCCCAGGTTATTTCTTCTCGGTTATTATTTCACCGCAAGACTTTGACCAAAGCCACTTCTTTGTTTCTGAGTTTCCGCACTTGCCTATCTAGTATGGCAATGGGCACCTCTTTATAAGCCAACTTCTCATTAATCTGAACATCATCTATCGGCATGATTCTAGTTGGATCTCTAACACATTTGCGGAGTATTGACACATGAAAGACTGGATAGACTGATTCAAGTTTTAGAGGTAAGTCTAGTTCATAAGCCACTTGGCCTATCTTGCAGACAATTTTATAAGGTCCAATGTATCGAGGACTTAATTTTCCCTTCTTGCCAAATCTCATCACGCCTTTCATCGGTGATACCTTCAGGAATACCCAATCATCAACTTGGAATTCTAAGTCTCGCCGACGGTTGTCCGCATAAGATTTTTGGCGACTCCGGGCTGTTAACAATCGATCTAGGATAACCTTGATATTTTCCACCGCTTGTTGAATCAATTTCGGACCTATTAGTTATATCTCTCCTACTTCAAACCTCCCAATTGGGGATCTAGACTTTCTTCCATATAGAGCTTCATACGGGGCTATCTGAATACTGGAATGATAACTGTTGTTGTATGCAAACTCAATAAGAGGCAAGTGATCATCCCAGCTACCTCCGAAATCTAGCACACATGCCCGCAACATATCTTCCAAGGTCTGAATGGTGCGTTCAGCCTGTCCATCAGTTTGTGGATGAAACACTGTGTTAAGCCTTACCTGAGTACCCAAACCTTCTTGAAAGTACTTCCAGAATTTAGCAGTAAATTGTGCTCCTCTATATGTGATAGTAGATATCGGGACACCATGAAGTCGCACTATCTCCTTAAGATATAACCTTGCATAATCTTCTGCTGAATATGTGGTTCTGACTGGAAGAAAATGAGCTGATTTCGTGAGTCTGTCCACGATCACCCATATAGAGTCATACTTGCATCGAGAACGAGGCAACCCTACAATGAAATCCATGTTAATAACTTCCCATTTCCAGGATGGAATTTTCATGGCTTGTAACAATTCTCTTGGCTTTTGATGCTCGATTTTCACTTGTTGGCAGTTTGGACACTGAACTACAAATTCTGCTATATCCTTCTTCATTCCATCCCACCAATACATTAACTTGAGATCATGGTACGTTTTTGTCGCTCCTAGGTGAATAGAATAACGGGGGTGATGAGCTTTTTCCAAAATTCGATGACATAGCCCTGGAACATTTGGAACATATAGCCTGTCCCAGTACCTAAGAACTCCATCTGTAAAAACTTCAAATGGTGACTTCTCTTTCTCAGGAGATGTATCTCTGTAGTGACTCAACTGAGGGTCTTCATATTAGCGCTCTCTCACCTCCATATCTAAGGATGAAACAAATAGGTTGCGAATATCAATTCTTGCATCGCCTGAATCAATTAGACGAACTCCGAGGCTGGCTAGCTGGTGAAGCTCACGGATTAATTCTTTCTTCTCCGGAGGGACCTCACATAGACTACCCATTGATTTGTGGCTAAGTGCATCAGCTACTAAATTCGCCTTTCCGGGGTGGTATAAAATACTCACATCCTAATCTTTTAATGATTCTAACCACTGCTTCTGCCAAAGATTCAACTCCTTCTATTTAAAAATATATTGGAGGCTCTTGTGATCTGTATAAATATCAACATGAACGTCATACAAATAGTGTCTCCACATATTTAGTGCATGAATACCCGCAGCCAATTTGAGGTCATGAGTTGGATAATTTTTCTCATGTTTCCGCAACTGCCTTGAAGCATAGGCAATGACTTTACTGTGTTGCATCAACACACAGCCTAACCCAACACCAGAGGCATCACAATACACAACATAACCATCTGGTCCTTCTAGAAATGTCAAGACTGGGGCTGAGGTTAATCTATCCTTCAATTCCTGGAAGCTGCGTTCACAAGCATCGGTCTACTGGAATTTTGCCAATTTCTGAGTTAGCTTCATTAATGTTGCTGAAATAGAAGAGAATCTTTCCACAAATCTTCTATAATATACTGCTAATCCCAAGAAGTTATGGACCTCTGTAGGTGTTGTAGGCCTTGGCCAAGTCTTCACAACCTCAATTTTCTGAGTATCAACTCGAATGCCATCAGCTGAAATGATATGGCCCAGAAAAGTTACAGAATTTAGCCAAAACTCGCATTTTGAGAATTTTTCATACAACTCTCGAGTCCGAAGAATTCCAAGGACAATACGTAGATGGTCTGCATGCTTTGCTTCCGTCCGAGAGTCTACTAAAATATCATCAATGAACACGATCACAAACAAATCTAAGAGAGGCCTGAATACATTATTCATCAGATTCATAAACACCGCCGGAGCATTAGTCAACCCAAATGACATCGCCCGAAACTCATAATGGTCGTATCTTTTTCTGAAAGCCGTTTTGGGAATATCTTCTTCTCTAACTCTTACTTGGTGATACCCCGATCTCAGGTCAATTTTGAAAAACCATTTGGCACCCTGTAATTGGTCAAACAAATCATCAATTCTTGGGAGCGGATATTTATTCTTTATCGTCACCTTGTTCAGTTGCCTATAGTCAATGCACATCCATAGGGAACCATCTTTCTTTCTCACAAATAAGACAGGCGCTCCCCACGGTGATGAACTGGGCCAAATGAATCCCTTCTCAAGCAAATATTTCAATTGTGCCTTCAACTCTTTCAATTCTACAGGAGCCATTCGGTAAGGAGTGATAGATATAGGCTTAGTGTCCGGCAATACATCAATAGAAAAATTAATCTCTCGCTCCGGTGGGAGGCCTAGAAGTTCATCTGGAAATACATTCGGAAATTCATTTACTACCGGGACAGATTGAAAAGTCGGCAGCTTTGCTTCGGTATCATGAATTCTGACCAGATGATAAATATATCCTTTAGCTATCATCTTCCTCGCCCTAAGGTACGAAATAAACTACCTCTTAGGAATGCTGTATTACCTTTCCATTCAAGCATAGGCTCTCCCGGGAATTGGAATCGGACTATTTTTGTTCTGCAATCCACATTGTCATAACAAGAAGCCAACCAATCCATGCTCATAATCACATCAAAATCTATCATTTCCAGCTCAATTAAATCAGCAATAGTCTGATGATTATATACCACAATCACACAATTTTTATACACTTGTCTAGCTACTACGGGGTCACCAACCGGAGTGGATACCTCAAAAGGTTTAATTGGCTCAGGTTTCACCCCAATACAGTCAGCAATATAAGGAGTAATATAAGACAGCGTAGAACCCGGATCAATCAATGCACAAACGTCATGAGAGAATATGGATAGTTTACTTGTAACTACATCTGGGGAGGACTCAAGATCTTGACATCCGGCTAGAGCATAAATACGGGGCTGGGTGCCACCTGAACTAGACACTCTCTCTCTCTGCCCCTACCGCGGCCTGCGGAAATCTGGGGAGTCTGCCCTATCGGGCGCATAGACGAGGAAGAACCGATTGCGGATCCTGTTGGCTGATCCCTAACTCTACCACTCATCGATGGATAATATCGCATCATATGCCCAACCTGACCACAGGCATAGCAAGCATCTGAACCTCAGCGACACTGACCGGAATGTAATCTACCGCACTGGCTACACCGCGGCAACAGTGGTCTCCGCTGGCTAGGATCACCTCCAAACTGAGAACCTGAGACTCTCGAACTCTGACTCGGACCGGAGTAAATAGGGCGATGAAATCTCCTACCCGCAAATCGAGGAAGTACACTCGTTGTGGACTGGCCCGAATACCTGGAATACTGTTGCTGACTCCCTTTATACTCACCGCTAGCAGATCTGGCCCTCTTGCTCTGTCCTTTATTAACATCACGCTCGCCTCGGCGCGGTTGATGTTGCTCCTCTAAGTTCTGGGCATAGGCCTGAATAAGGGAAATATCCATCCCCCCTTACAATAAAGCTGCCAAGCGATCCTTGAACAAATGTGGCCCTAAGACACTCACAAATCTGTGTACTCTATCTCCCATGTCAGCCATCATAGTTGGAGCATACCTAGCCAGTGAATTAAAGTGAAGGCTATACTCCCGGGAACTCATATTCCTTTGTTTTAGATTTAGAAACCTGTTAGATCGGGCCCTTCAAACCTCAGGTGGCAAATATTGGTGGGTGAAAGCATCTACGAATTCTTGCCAAACTGGGAGAGGTGATTTTCCTTTCTTGAAGATATCCAGTTATTATACCAAAGAACTCCTACATCCCGGAGTCTATAAGATGCCAACTCCACAGATTCAGTATCGGAGGCATGGATGATTCTCAACGTTCTCAGAATCTCATCAACAAAACCTTGCATGTCTTCATCCGGCTTTGAACCGAAAAATTCTAGAGGATTTAAACTCATGAAATCACGGGCTCTAGCACTAGTAGCCATGTCACCTGGACCCGTACTCTGTCGCTGAGCCTGAGCGAAAAATAGCTGGGTCAATAACTGAATAGCCTCGGTCATCTGTTGACCCGAAGCACCCGGTGGAGGAACTGGAGGCATAGAAGCCGGAACTGAAGCCCCTTATTGTTCTTCTAGGATAGGCGGGGTGTGAGAAGTACTGGATGGAAATGGGATTCAACTTCTTCTATATCCGTTGATGGCTCCCTTTCCATTCGTCGTGCTGTAGTAGCCTCGCCCTTCTGGGCGGCTGCGGCTTTTCTCTTTACCGGCATCGCTGAAATCATAATGTACAATTAGGGAGGAGAAAATCTTATAACATGGCTCTATGGCACGATCTAATAAGAAGAAGAATGTTCATTTTCCCTAAATGCCTCGCAGCCTCTTGTTTATAAGTGTGGCGCGCTTCACACCCATAAACGAGACTCTGCTGGACACGGCTCATAGACACATCCTAGGACGAAACTGATCTGATACCACTTTTATCACGACCCGACTAGGGCCATGACGGGCACCCGGAGCTACCCTACCGAGCACCACCTATCATACTTACCACCAGGCTCATATCAAATGCATTTATTACTCTCAACATAACTATCCATAAGGAAACCATTATCACTTCCAAAACATATATACATTCATATGTACAAGCCCCTCGGCTATCAAAATGCTATACAAATATACAATGTAGTCATCATGGAATATCTACTACCCACACATACGTATCTACGAGCCTCTACTAGAGTACTAAGATATAGGGACAGGACAGGACCCCGTCGTGCCCAAATATATACACAAAACAATCTCTCAAAAATGGCACCTCCGGAATAGTGGAGTGCTCCTGTAAATCTGTTGAGTAGCACCTAGGAATCTGGGTTACCTCCCTGTCTACCTGTGGGCATGAACACAGCGTCCAAAAAGAAAGGACGTTAGTACGAACATTGTACTGAGTATATAAGACATGAACAATAATAGCATATCAAAGAGATAAGGGAACATCAAGTACGGAAACAACCTGTAACTGAATGTCACTTGAGACGGAATAATGCATGCTAGCTTACATCATAAACAACATCATATCAAGTATGTATATATATATAAGCTGCCCGACCATATAGGTACGGTGTGATCATCATTAGCCCGCGTCCAGGGATTGTCACACCCCATTTTGACCCGGAGTGTCATTAGAAGTACGACATATTGGTGATTCCTGTTTTTTGTTTATGTTAAGGAGTCGCCACCTAATTATTTATGGTGAATTAGGGCACCTAAAGTTTATTAAAGTAATTATCTAAAGTTGATATTATTGTAAAAAGTCTACGAAACCAAAAGATTCTAGGTCAGGGTTCAATTAGTCTAAAGGGAAGGTATTAGGCATCCTTTAAGACCCATTAACAATGGTTAACCGACCGGGCCTATAAAATGTAAGCATTATCCTATAAGGTAGTTGATTTAAACTAAGAAAAGTAGAAATTAGTGTTTAAAGTGAAAGGTAATGACTAAAAATGTGTCGTGGGATTTTAACCAAACCTCTTTCTTCATTAGGTCTAATAATCAATCTAAGTCTTCGTAAATTATAGCCAAGCATTAAGCAAGTCCTAACCGAGTTTGAACTCTCTTTAGTTTCTAATTTCTCTTTTAATCTCTTCTTCTCCTTTGCTTCAAAACTGGGCAGTGTTTATTCTGATCCTTCATCATTTTTTATACCTATATCCTTATTAAACTTAAGTTCCCTGAATTCCTAGTTATGGATGACAATAGTATGACTAAGTAGAATTGATTATAGTGTTATTGTTCAACAAATATCACACCAGCAAACGAAAGGCAAATGAACCAACAAAATGAAACACATCAGTGGCGTCTTGACCACGGAAAATCGTGACACCACAGCAGCTTGTGGCAAGCAGTGGGCATAGTCCCTAAATATATCCAGTGTTGCCTAAGAGACGCGGCAATTCGTCACAGAGAAACAGCAGCGATTATCTCGTGAATGTGGCAGCAAGATTGTCGTTCAGTGGTGGTGTAGTCGAGTCTCAAAAATGAGACTCTTAGACTCCGGAGTTCATGCAATAAAGGAGGAAGAAAATGAAAGGATTAGTAAAAGGAAATCTAATCTCTCAACAAAGTAAAATAGATGCCAACACACCATTAATTCCAAATTAATGTCCATCATGTCTAGAATATTTTTGTACAAAGTGAACACCATATACGTTTTAAAAGATCGGTACAATTTATGAATCTGATACAAGTGATATACATGATATTCAGAATCTAGGAATTAATAAACCATCGCATCTAGAGACAATCATCCTTGTTTGCCTTTAAACCATCTCGAGTGGATCATATAATTTTAATGGCATAGCGGGTAAGGACATTACACTCAAAATTAACAGAGAAAAAAAATGGAATGCACATCGGCCAAGTTCAGATACATGTAGCCTATACAGCCTCAATTAAGCAAGTGCAGCAGGATCATTTAAGCAGATGGACCCTTGTAAACAAAGTATGCAAGCAAGTTTAACAGTACACTCATTAGTGCAAAACACCACCCTTTCGACTAGATTTTAATCCGTTTTAAGACTGTACTTAGGTCCGATGTCAAACTAATACTTCAATGGACATTTAAGCACAACAGACAGGATTGAATTAAACTTTCAGTTATTTAACGTAATTTCAGAACTCAACTGACGCATGCTAGTTCAAGAAACAAGCACCTACCATGATTGAGGGAACAACAGTAAAAATGCAGTGGACTGTGAACCAAAGTAATAAAGCAACCGCAAAGAGAAGAGCAACGATGCAGAAAATGATGATTAACAAGAGAACACAAGCGAGGAACAACAGGCAGATTTAAAAGGAAAATCCTACAGTAATATAAAGGAAACAGGCAATAAATACGCAGAACATTGAGTATCAAAGGGAAGCATTTCATATCCGGAAAATGGTAGTTAATCCCAATTAATTAAAACAAATGTAACTGGACTTAGGCAGATATATAGCTATTAGTTCAAATGCAAATTCAGTCCCAAGAAACACACGCAATAAGAGAGAAACATTAATGACCAGGGCAGGACTAAGCACTTTCGCCAATTAAACAAACTGCTAGATCATGCAATAGATAGAAGGAGCCAAGATGAGTTAATTAAAGTGAAATTACTACTTAGTTGCTATCAGACATACACTGGTGATTAGGTGAATCCAAAAAACGATATTCGATTCAGGGACGAACATGTTTGAATATAAAGGAAGGAAGCAGGTTATTCATTCAATTAAAGGGGCTAGAAACAGAGGAATCATGCAAGGTTCAGATGTCACTTTCAGAAGGAACATGCATATAATTAACACGTCGCATTAGAGAGAATAGAAGAGGAGACACCCTTGAACATGAAGGAAAACAGAGCACTTATTTGGAACAATATGATTGCTAATAGAGCTGAGCATAGAACACTGATTTGAGACCAAATTAAATCAACAAACAACATCGACGTGTCATACGATCATTTCATCGTGTCTACCCAAACAGATTATATTCATGACAGGATATCTTATTTTTTTTTTTAAACTAGAGTAAAAGAGAAACAATGCTGGCCTGTTCTAATCGTATATGTAATATAGCTAAGATATACACACCATGGTGTATATATCAGATGTATATCGAATGCATATCTTTTCCTTATCTTCATAATCCACTGTATATCATGTGTATATTCTGTTTTAAAGGTGTCCTAAGTCCTGGAAATTCGGTCTTAAGCATCCAAACTACAATAGGCATCTTTCCAATTCGAATAATGATTAATATCCTGTCCTAACAGCTCCCAAACATCAAACAAATAACGCGACGACAGCGAAACTACATAACCACTGAACATACAGCAGAGTGAACTAAAAATCTCGACCAAAACAGAAATTAAAGCTTACGAGTGATAAGGTATCGAAGTTTACCTCTTTTGTGTGCAATGAACTGAGGCGTCGGGGTCTCGAATCTATGCTCGAACTCGACGAGCTCAAAATCGATTAAAGTAACTAAAGCTTCAAATTGGAAAGTGAAAATAGAGTAATATGTGGCTATTTTCAGAACGAGGCTATCCTTCGATGAGGATTTCAGTCCCAAATCTTATATTTTCAACAGAAGGTTTTCTCATTTTAAAGGAAAATCAAGACTAGAGTAGAAACGAAGCTTAAGACTTGAGGATGAGGGACTTGTCTATCCTCCCAAAAATCCCCGAATTTTCATGTACTCGACTTCGACATAATAAAGAGCAAATAGAATAAGATGTTTGAAATTTCAAATTGAAGTCCCGCAACAACGGAATTCACCCCAAAAACACTCCATCCTCTCCCCTCAAGATACTCCCTCCCCTTTATAGGATTGCGAGTGGGGAGAACGTGAGGAGAGAGGAGATGAGTGGAGAGAACGTGAGGGAGACAGGGGTAAGTGGAGCAGGTGTGGTGGAAGTGGCAGGTGGCGGAGAAGGTGGGGAACAGGGGAGTATGGAGGTGGTGTGAGGAAGAGAGAGAAGGAGAAAGGGAGCGGAGGAAATGGGGGAAAAGAAAGAGGGATTAGGGATTTAAGATTTGGGCCGGACCGGATCCATTTCGTTTGGGCTGGTCCGTTAGGATAGAAAATGGGCTGGTCCGTTTGGGTATTTTAGTTGGGTTGACGATATGGGTTGGGTATTAAAATGTGGGTTGTTTAATTGGGTAGGGAAATAATATTGCATTGGTATTTTGGGCCATTAATTTGGCTGAAAATTGTTGATCCTTCCTCCGCTATTTAATTATTTTGGGCTTCCAAATTAATAACTGGTATAATATATGTTATGTAAAGATAATAAATAATTAATATGTAGAAAAATAAATATTTTGCAAAGTGTTGTCTTGTATTAAATTTAACAAGTCCAAACCCGAAAAAATGAAATGATGACGAATCATCTGAAATTTGTAGGAAAGTGATACTTGTAATGTCAAAAATAAAAGTAATGATATTAGTAGTAGTGGAAATAAAGTATTTAGCTCGTCAATAAATTTAGACGCCCGAGTGAATAAAATTAAATAAAGGAGGGACAAAATTGGGTGTCAACAGATGCCCCTCTTCGACCGGAGATGATGTAAGAACCTTCGGGCGAAGAAGTTGACGTGGTAGCCAATTTTATTTGGACAGACGAATATGAGTTTGTAAGAAAGTACGGTTTAGGAAAATTGATGGAAAATATGATGAGGTCCGAAGGAATTATGGAAAATTATGGCTGAATCTTAGTTTTGAGTTGCCTACATATCTAGGGTTGCACTAAGGCCATGTCTAGTTCGAAAGTTTTTGTGGATTCATAATCTAGCGGGGGGGGGGGGGGGGGTGGGTGGGTTGTAGACAGGTGACGAGAACGTTCAAGAATAGAACATATGCTTATAGCCTCCTAATTATAAATGTGGCGCGCAACACACCTTTAAGTAGGACTCCACTAGGCACGATGTAAATTTTTCAAAGATGCCCCAGTGTTGAGTTATGGAGACACTGGGGGATGTAGAAAGAAATATGAGACTGTGAAAAGAGTTGACTGAAATAGAGTTTTAGTGAGGAATATGAAAGACAAATTAACCTACGTATCACGTGTTTGTGGACATGGGCGGAATTGAGTTCGAGAGTAGATTCGTGACCTTTGCTTGTGAGTTTGGTATTCCTCTTCAGCAAATTTTCCCCAGTTCACTGCGTAAGATAAAGTTCCACGTTGTGTTGCGTCCCTGCAGGTTGTACTTTCTGCCAAAACTGAAATTCACGTCAAAATTAGTAATAAAGCTGAAAGTGTAAAATAATAGTAAATATGAGTGTGGGAATGAAGATGAAGCCGTGTGGCCAATGCTGTCTCTGGTTGTCAGCAGGGACTTGAATGAATGTGTGATGTGTATGCCGAGGATGTGATAAGGTCTCTGGTTGCAGTTGAAGATGATAGTGATAAGGCCTCCGGTTGTCTTCCGAGACTTGTTGATGTCTGCGGATTTCAAGGTAAAATTGTGAAAGTAGGAAGAGTAGATGATAAAATAAAGAAATGAAGTAAGGAGTAAAATAAGTGTATAGCCGTTTGGCTTATGCAGGTGAGGCCGTGTGGCCATGCGATGTCTCCGGTTGTCTTCGGGGACTTGATGATATGTCTCCGGTCGTCTTCGGGGATTTGATGATAAATGATGTAGCCGTTTGGCTTATGCGGGTGAGGCTGTGTAGCCATGTGATGTCTCCGGTTGTCTTCGGGACTCAACGATATGCTAATGAGGTCGTACAGCCAAATGATGTCTCTGGTTGTCTTCAGAGACTTAATGATAATTCCTGTAAAATCATTAGAATTGGTAAAGCGAATGATAAGGTAGAGAGTAGTGTCACAGTGTAGCCGTCTGGCTTATGCGTATGTACAGCCGAATGATGCCCCCGGTTGTCTTCAGAGACTCGATGCTAATCCTGTAAAATTCAAGATAAATATGTGAATTCTTATTTTAGGGTAGAATGACCCAATATGTCCTATTTTAGGGTGGACGAACCCAAGTATCCTATTTTAGGGTGGATGAACCCAAGTATCCTATTTTAGGGTGGAAGAACCCAATATGTCCTATTTTAGGGTGGACGAGCCCAAGTATGTCTCCGGTTGTTTTCGAGGACATGATGCATATGCCGTGTGAGGCATTTAAAGAAATGATATCCTATTCAGGGCGGACGAGCCTAAAATGTCCTATTAAAGGCGGACAATCCTAAAGTGTCCTATTAAAGGCGGACGAGCCTAAATGTCCTATTAAAGGCGGACGATCCTAACTGTCCTATTAAAGGCGGACGAGCCTAAAGTGTCCTATTAAAGGCGGACAATCCTAAAGTGTCTTATTAAAGGCGGACGAGCCTAAAGTGTCTTATTAAAGGCGGACGAGCCTAAAGCATGTCTCCGGCTGTTTTCGAGGACATGATGCATATGTCTCCGGTTGTCTTCGGGGACTTGATGATGTGTCTCTGGTTGTCTTCGGGGACTTGATGAGAGTTCGTAAGAGTGTAGCTGTATGGCTTATGCATGTGATGCCATATAGCCAGGTGATGCCCCCGGTTGTGTTCGGAGATGCCTCCAGTTGTCTTTGGAGATGCCTCCAGCTGTCTTCGGAGACTTAACAATGATTCCTGCAAAGTTCAGAGTAAAATAGTTAAAGCTGGTAAAGCATAGGATAAAATAATTGATAAAGTATGGAGTAAAGTGGTGGAATAGCCATCTGGCTCATGATGTTGATGGTATCGTGACAGGCCAAATTGAGGACACATAATCCTGATTTAATTCGCCTTCAATCTCGTCAACCTACAAAACAGGTGTATAAAGTTATAAAATTATTTTGATAAAAAATAAATTAAAATATAAGGTTGGAAGTAAAGCCGTATGGCTTTTGATGCGAGGCCACAATGTCCAAGCGATGCTTTTAGTTGTGATCGATAGACTTGACTGTTGATGTCGCGGCCTTTTGATTCCTGCGCTCAAAGAAAAATTCTTAGTTTGGGAGGGGAAGTTGACTCGTGTTGACTCGAAGCTTGACGTTGTTGGCGTTCTATTTGTCTTGTTTGTTTGGATCTTGTGATCTCCGTACAGATCTCGGTAGATGACCAGTAGTGAAAATGATTGAAAGAAAGTATTTCATTCGAAAGGTGGGTATGTAAGTATATGTATAAGGAAATGTATGTATATAAGTTGTGAAATATGTATATGTAAATGTATGTATGTAAGGAAAGATATATATATATGTAAATATATGTATGTAAGTTGTAAAATATTCTGTCAACTTCGGATTGTGACACTTCCAAAGTAATTGGTTTATAATACTTCCGGTCTGGTAGACTTTAATCTTATCGATGCACAACTATTTTTTGTCTATATCTTTCAAAATATGCCCCAGTTTTGGGTTCAGAAGGGTATGCTAAAATTACGTTGTGGCGTGACCGAACCTTATACAGGTTGCCTACGTATCCTTCCAGGGAATCAGGTCAGAACGTAGTTCATAAGATATATAAGAACGGTTCAAAATTTCCTAATAAGGGACCGAACCCGATCTGGATTGCCTACGTATCCCACCATGGGAATCAGGTCAGCGTAGTTCTGTTATATAAATGGTAAAAGATTTGTTTAATTTTATATCTAGGTGTGACGGATCTGTATGTTAATAGTCTACGAATCCCGCCGAGGGAATCAGGCTAAGCATAGTTCTCCTTGTATAAGGATTTTTTTTTTGTTATAGCACAACCGAACCCTATGTGGGCTGCCTACGTATCTCACCATGAGAATCAGGTCAGAACGTAGTTCGTACGCATGTAAATGGCAAAAATTCTAACCTAGTATGACTGAGTCCCTATGTGGGCTGCCTACGTATCCACCGAGGAATCAGGTCAAGCGTAGTTCGCAACTAAAGGAAAGGTTGCAAACTAGGTTGTCTAACCTAATGTCGTACTTTGATCTCTTCTTGAATTGCTAGCTTTTAGGCTTATGTTATCACCTATTGGCTATTTCAATTTCTCGAGTGGAATCTTGTCTCGTCCCCTAGTTTTGTTGTTACTCTCTCGGGATGTATGTTGTCTATTCGTTCATGTCACAATCGTAAAGTTGACAGTTTTGATAAATAAAGTAGAAAATAGATGATTAAGGAGAATCAGAAATGCATTCATAGTTTTTGCAATTCAAACTTCCACAAGATGAAGCAAACCAAATAAAATTTTGGGTACGGTTCAAGCATCAATAAAAGAAAACAAATTCACTACATGTTCATGCTACCAAGACTCCCGGCGAATCGGGGACGGAGTACGAGTCCAATTCTTCAGAGTCTCCCCTGGTTCGGCATCTCGTGTGGTAGGTGTCTCGATGTTGTGAGTAGTTGTAGCAGTAATCTTCATGTGTGTTTGTCTTTGGATTGTTCACGGGAACGACAAAAGTTGATGACATGTCCCTTTCCGCACTGGACTCCTTCAAATCTTGGCACCTCCGTGAGCAGGCAAAGGATTGTTGACCACATTGGGCTTAGCTTCAGCGAGCTGGATTACTCCTTCCTTAATCAGGTCTTCGATTTTGTTTTTAAGTCCATAGCAATCTTCAGTGGCGTGCCCAACAACTCCAGAGTGGTATGCACAGCGTTTGGAACCATCAAACCATTTTGGGATAGGTTCGGGAATTTTTCCTTCAATCGGTTGTATTATGCCTGCTGCTTTCATTCTTTCGAATAGTTGAGCCAAGGGTTCAGCGATCTGAGTGTAATTACGGGTGTTTTTGGTGTCAGGGCTTGGACGGGCTCTAGGTATAGTATGTGGCCGATTTTGGTAAGCTGGAGCTTGGTTGGGTTTATACGGACGTGGGTTTTGATGTGGAGACGCTCGGGGTTGGTAGTAGTTTGCTTGGGCGTTGTAGACAGGGTAAGGAGATAGTGGAGCTTGGTAGGGTTCAGGGTAGTGGTAAGGGTAAAAAGGTTGTTGTGGGTGGTTAAAGTATGGAACGGCTTGGCTCGGCTCATGCCCTCGGGCGTTCATAACTGCAGCGACATCCTCTTTCTTCTTTTTAACCCCGTTGATAGAACCAGATTAAATAGCTTTGTTTATTGCTTGTAAAGCAATAAGATCCTGAATTTTCCCCGATTTGATTCCTTCTTCTAAGGCTTCTCCCATTCGGACAACTTCTGTGAATTTTTGTCCCATCATACCTATCATTTTCTCGTAAAATATGCCAGCCTGGCATTCAATGAAGGTAGCAGTCATTTCTCTATCATTCATCGGAGGTTGAACCCTGGCCGCTTCTGATCTCCAACGTAACGCATACTCGCGGAATGTCTCAGCTACTTTCTTGGTTAACTTAGTCATGTAGACTCTATCCGGCGTGATATCGGTGTTAAAACTGAACCTGTCCATAAAGTCTTGCGCCATGTCACTCCAACCACGCCATTTACGGACATCCTGTTGTGTATACCAAGTAAGTGCTTCGCCAGATAAGCTTCTTATGAAGAGTTTCATTCTTATGTTCTGGTCTCTACCTACTCCAACCAGTTTGTCACAATAAGCCCTTAAATGCGTATGAGGGTCGCCTGTTCCATTGAATGTATCAAATTTCGGTGGTTTGTAGCCTACGGGTAAATCAACGTCAGGTTGAACACAGATATCTTCGTATTCTACACTCTTAGTTCCTCTAGCAACTTGAAGGTTTCTCATTGCTTCTTTGAGACTGTGGATCTCTTTTAGCAATATGTTTTCTGCCCCTGCCTTTGCATCCCTTTCCATTTCTTCGTATTGATCTACCTCGGGTTGGAACCTGACCGCTACTGGGTTGGTAAAGGCTTGTGTTTCTGTGGCATATACCAGAGGAACATATTGTGCATTTGGGGTGACAAAGTGTGCCCCTTGTAGATGCTGGCTTGGATAAGTTTGGACGGTGGGGGTGTTTTGGACTGGAGGTGGCGTGTTATAAATGGTGTTTATAGGTGGTTAATCTGGTGGGTTTAGAGGAGTAGTTGTAGGTGGATTAATGTTGGTGGGTAAAGGAACATAGGGAGTGTGAACTAGCGATTGACTTGGTGGGTTGACGAGTGGTGGATTTTGAGTATCATAGGTAGTGTAGGTGGGTGGTTGATTTTGTAGAGGAGTATAGCTAGTGTAAGTGGGTGGTTGACTTTGTGGGGGAGTGTAGGCGGATGATGGATTTCGTGGATTTGCGGGGGTGATCGGAGGTAAGTTGTTGTTGGTAGGTGCATTGTTTTGGGGAGGAAAATGCTCAGGAACTGGGGATTCGAGTGATGGGAAACGAGGTGGTTCTGGTGCAGTATTGCTAGGTTCAGAAGGTGAATTTTGGAGTGTGATGGATAAATTGGTCAAGTCCCTAACCCGATTTAGTTCTCCACGCAGATTCTCAATTTCTTGAGTCAGGCGGGCGATATGTTCATCATGTTGAATAGTAGTCCTGTGTTCAGAAGTCTCGGGCGGATCGCTAGAGATCACGATGTTTTCCACACCAGTTGAAATAGATGCGGTAGGATCAGACATAATAACTTCTTTTCCTTGAATAGCCCAACTACGTCGCGGTAATGATGATGTCTTTGACCTTGTGAGGTAAGGATGGTCAGCCAGCTCAAGTGTCAACACGAATCAACTCTTTCGGGAATAAGATAAAAGAAACATAAAGTATAAATGATGTTAATTTCATGAACATATCTAGATAAAGTCATGGTCACGTAAAGTCGAGTAAGGCATGTAGCACATAATCCATCAAGTAGAGTCAAACAAGTTGTCAAACAAATGTAAACGATTATATTAAAACAAATAACGCGTCCTAATATGCATTTGGCCTCTTTGTGCCAAAGGTGGGCCTAACGTCGTTTGAAGGGTAAAGTGTGCCATAATATGTCATCCCGTTGCTTTGATTAATTAAACAGATTCTATTTCTCAAAAATAAAGTACAAAATAATGTAATATTTATTACATGTCAAATGAATACAACATAAAGTGTTTCCTAATCTAAATGAAGTGAACACAATTTCCTATGTCTAAATCTCAGCTCCGTTTTTGTGATGTCATTGATCTTCGTCATTCATTGTACTCCAATGCAAATCCATACCTGTCATAGAAACTTTAATCATCCTTCCCTCCTAAAGTTTAATTAATTAAAGCAAATAGTCAATATTTAGGCACAGTTATCCTTCAAACATGCACATAAAGTATGATTGGTGTCACTTGGGGTCGTGAACCCGCTTGGACGTTTGGGTAAAGTCATCTAATGGATTTAATACACCAAGGGTATTAAACCTCCTAGGTCATGAAATGTATGCTCTTAATAAAGGGTGTTGGTTTAGCTCTATCTTAGGCTGACTAAGAGTTGGCTTTCTATGACACAAGGTTCTCCCAAGCGGACAACTTGGGAGTGGAAAGTCCGTGGCCGTCGACTGCACCGCTGATAGACTAAATCCACAAGATCAATCCAACTAAAGGGGTAATTTAGTAGTGAACGGGCGCGAACCGAGAAACCGTTTCAAGTGTGTGAATATGTGTGAGTTTTCCAGAAGTGGAGGAAATATGAACGGAATGACAGTTTATCAAAGCAGTAACACATAAATAGTTTATATCAAACAAACAGTTTATATCAAACAAACAGTTTATATCAAGCAAACAATTAATAGCATGTAAAAATAGTTAACAAACAAATAAAGTAATTAAAATAAGCACACAAAACCTATTTAAACTAAGTCCGTTATGGTTAGAACCTAAGTAATTCCCCAGCGGAGTCGCCAAGCTGTCACACCCCATTTTGACCCGGAGTGTCATTAGAAGTACGACATATTGGTGATTCCTGTTTTTTGTTTATGTTAAGGAGTCGCCACCTAATTATTTATGGTGAATTAGGGCACCTAAAGTTTATTAAAGTAATTATCTAAAGTTGATATTATTGTAAAAAGTCTACGAAACCAAAAGATTCTAGGTCAGGGTTCAATTAGTCTAAAGGGAAGGTATTAGGCATCCTTTAAGACCCATTAACAATGATTAACCGACCGGACCTATAAAATGTAAGCATTGTCCTATAAGGTAGTTGATTTAAACTAAGAAAAGTAGAAATTAGTGTTTAAAGTGAAAGGTAATGACTAAAAATGTGTCGTGGGATTTTAACCAAACCTCTTTCTTCATTAGGTCTAATAATCAATCTAAGTCTTCGTAAATTATAGCCAAGCATTAAGCAAGTCCTAACCGAGTTTGAACTCTCTTTAGTTTCTAATTTCTCTTTTAATCTCTTCTTCTCCTTTGCTTCAAAACTGGGCAGTGTTTATTCTGATCCTTCTTCATCTTTTATACCTATATCCTTATTAAACTTAAGTTCCCTGAATTCCTAGTTATGGATGAGAATAGTATGACTAAGTAGAATTGATTATAGTGTTATTGTTCAACAAATATCACACCAGCAAACGAAAGGCAAATGAACCAACAAAATGAAACACATCAGTGGCGTCTTGACCACGGAAATCGTGACACCACAGCAGCTTGTGGCAAGCAGTGGGCATAGTCCCTAAATATATCCAGTGTTGCCTAAGAGACGCGGCAATTCGTCACAGAGAAACAGCAGCGATTATCTCGTGAATGTGGCAGCAAGATTGTCGTTCAGTGGTGGTGTAGTCGAGTCTCAAAAATGAGACTCTTAGACTCCGGAGTTCATGCAATAAAGGAGGAAGAAAATGAAAGGATTAGTAAAAGGAAATCTAATCTCTCAACAAAGTAAAATAGATGCCAACACACCATTAATTCCAAATTAATGTCCACCAAGTCCATCATGTCTAGAATATTTTTGTACAAAGTGAACACCATATACGTTTTAAGAGATCGGTACAATTTATGAATCTGATACAAGTGATATACATGATATTCAGAATCTAGGAATTAATAAACCATCGCATCTAGAGACAATCATCCTTGTTTGCCTTTAAACCATCTCGAGTGGATCATATAATTTTAATGGCATAGCGGGTAAGGACATTACACTCAAAATTAACAGAGAAAAAAAATGGAATGCACATCGGCCAAGTTCAGATACATGTAGCCTATACAGCCTCAATTAAGCAAGTGCAGCAGGATCATTTAAGCAGATGGACCCTTGTAAACAAAGTATGCAAGCAAGTTTAACAGTACACTCATTAGTGCAAAACACCACCCTTTCGACTAGATTTTAATCCGTTTTAAGACTGTACTTAGGTCCGATGTCAAACTAATACTTCAATGGACATTTAAGCACAACAGACAGGATTGAATTAAACTTTCAGTTATTTAACGTAATTTCAGAACTCAACTGACGCATGCTAGTTCAAGAAACAAGCACCTACCATGATTGAGGGAACAACAGTAAAAATGCAGTGGACTGTGAACCAAAGTAATAAAGCAACAGCAAAGAGAAGAGCAACGATGCAGAAAATGATGATTAACAAGAGAACACAAGCGAGGAACAACAGGCAGATTTAAAAGGAAAATCCTACAGTAATATAAAGGAAACAGGCAATAAATACGCAGAACATTGAGTATCAAAGGGAAGCATTTCATATCCGGAAAATGGTAGTTAATCCCAATTAATTAAAACAAATGTAACTGGACTTAGGCAGATATATAGCTATTAGTTCAAATGCAAATTCAGTCCCAAGAAACACACGCAATAAGAGAGAAACATTAATGACCAGGGCAGGACTAAGCACTTTCGCCAATTAAACAAACTGCTAGATCATGCAATAGATAGAAGGAGCCAAGATGAGTTAATTAAAGTGACATTACTACTTAGTTGCTATCAGACATACACTGGTGATTAGGTGAATCCAAAAAACGATATTCGATTCAGGGACGAACATGTTTGAATATAAAGGAAGGAAGCAGGTTATTCATTCAATTAAAGGGGCTAGAAACAGAGGAATCATGCAAGGTTCAGATGTCACTTTCAGAAGGAACATGCATATAATTAACACGTCGCATTAGAGAGAATAGAAGAGGAGACACCCTTGAACATGAAGGAAAACAGAGCACTTATTTGGAACAATATGATTGCTAATAGAGCTGAGCATAGAACACTGATTTGAGACCAAATTAAATCAACAAACAACATCGACGTGTCATACGATCATTTCATCGTGTCTACCCAAACAGGTTATATTCATGACAGGATATCTTATTTTTTTTTTAAACTAGAGTAAAAGAGAAACAATGCTGGCCTGTTCTAATCGTATATGTAATATACCTAAGATATACACACCATGGTGTATATATCAGATGTATATCGAATGCATATCTTTTCCTTATCTTCATAATCCACTGTATATCATGTGTATATTCTGTTTTAAAGGTGTCCTAAGTCCTGGAAATTCGGTCTTAAGCATCCAAACTACAATAGGCATCTTTCCAATTCGAATAATGATTAATATCCTGTCCTAACAGCTCCCAAACATCAAACAAATAACGCGACGACAGCGAAACTACATAACCACTGAACATACAGCAGAGTGAACTAAAAATCTCGACCAAAACAGAAATTAAAGCTTACGAGTGATAAGGTATCGAAGTTTACCTCTTTTGTGTGCAATGAACTGAGGCGTCGGGGTCTCGAATCTATGCTCGAACTCGACGAGCTCAAAATCGATTAAAGTAACTAAAGCTTCAAATTGGAAAGTGAAAATAGAGTAATATGTGGCTATTTTCAGAACGAGGCTATCCTTCGATGAGGATTTCAGTCCCAAATCTTATATTTTCAACAGAAGGTTTTCTCATTTTAAAGGAAAATCAAGACTAGAGTAGAAACGAAGCTTAAGACTTGAGGATGAGGGACTTGTCTATCCTCCCAAAAATCCCCGAATTTTCATGTACTCGACTTCGACATAATAAAGAGCAAACAGAATAAGATGTTTGAAATTTCAAATTGAAGTCCCGCAACAACGGAATTCACCCCAAAAACACTCCATCCTCTCCCCTCAAGATACTCCCTCCCCTTTATAGGATTGCGAGTGGGGAGAACGTGAGGAGAGAGGAGATGAGTGGAGAGAACGTGAGGGAGACAGGGGTAAGTGGAGCAGGTGTGGTGGAAGTGGCAGGTGGCGGAGAAGGTGGGGAACAGGGGAGTATGGAGGTGGTGTGAGGAAGAGAGAAAAGGAGAAAGGGAGCGGAGGAAATGAGGGAAAAGAAAGAGGGATTAGGGATTTAAGATTTGGGCCGGACCGGATCCATTTCGTTTGGGCTGGTCCGTTAGGATAGAAAATGGGCTGGTCCGTTTGGGTATTTTAGTTGGGTTGACGATATGGGTTGGGTATTAAAATGTGGGTTGTTTAATTGGGTAGGGAAATAATATTGCATTGGTATTTTGGGCCATTAATTTGGCTGAAAATTGTTGATCCTTCCTCCGCTATTTAATTATTTTGGGCTTCCAAATTAATAACTGGTATAATATATGTTATGTAAAGATAATAAATAATTAATATGTAGAAAAATAAACATTTTGCAAAGTGTTGTCTTGTAATAAATTTAACGAGTCCAAACCCGAAAAAATGAAATGATGACGAATCATCTGAAATTTGTAGGAAAGTGATACTTGTAATGTCAAAAATAAAAGTAATGATATTAGTAGTAGTGGAAATAAAGTATTTAGCTCGTCAATAAATTTAGACGCCCGAGTGAATAAAATTAAATAAAGGAGGGATAAAATTGGGTGTCAACAGGGATCCCGCGTCCGGGGTAACCATCTCATGCCGCCCACTAGTGGTGTCTGCCCATGCCATCTAGACATGGTGTATATGTCGCCTGCCTTAGCGGTGTCTGCTCGGCCATATAGGCACGGTGTAATCTCATTATCATATACTTATCATAAAGAATGCATAAGAACTAAAAGACAAGCTATCACTCTATCGAGGTGACGTAAGGTCGAGAACCCCCGATTCCATTATAGAATAGTCACGATCATCATGCCTCACCTTGAAGGAACTAGCATTATAAGGTGAGCCTAACAACGATGAATAACATCAAGGAATCATTAGCTTCATAAGAATATCATATCATAAGCTTTGGAATCTCTAGACTTAAACTCATCATCATCATTGCCATATTCATAACACATCTCTTATCTTCATTTCATGAGAACCTCTTAACAATCATAGACTTACAGTTTCCGGAACGTTTAAGAGAGTCATGGAAAGATAAAGGAAGTCATGTCGTAGGAAACATGCCTTAGAAAAGAAGGGACTAGCCTTACATACATTTTCGTCTTTCTAACTTGCCGACTAAACGCTTCCTTCCAAGTTCGAAATTCTGCATTCGAGGGAATTCGGGCTAAGATTAGATAATCGGAAACATAGTTGAAGCTAAGCTAAAGCTAATGAAAATTGGGCAGCATCTCCTTTGTTTCTACAAATTTCTCCATATGATATAACAACTCCCCAACATCCATAACAATATTCATAGTGCCGTGATCAATAACTTCTTCCAGTTCAACGTTATTCAACTCCCACAATTCCTTACCAACATGATTCATGACCATAACTATGGCACAACACTGTATTCGTTCTCATACTATACTTCCTTAATGTCATTTGTATCATTTACAACTAGATTTTACTCATAATATATCAAGAGTTATGATTCATGTCAAACTACTATTCAAGAATACCATTATTTTTCACATTTGAGCTCCATGTTCTACTTTCTTCCATAATCCAAGTTTTTCAACCCCTCAATATTCTTAATAACATGAAATGATCATAATACTCAGCTTTCATTATGAAGGAATGGGTTTTGGATAGAAATGTTTCACTTGGAGAAAACTCTAGCTCCACTTCCAAAGAAATTTCTTGCTTCCATCAACCCTAGGTAGTATTCTTGCACTTGATTCTACTAATTTTGGTATTTGATCTCTGATTTTCCTTGAATTCATGTAAGTGAAGTGTGTGGAATGTTCTAGAGGTTTAGAGAGAAGTTGGAAGAATGAGAAATTAGAAGTGGGAACATATTTTTATACTTAGAAAATACTCAGCCCGTCGATAGTTATACGGACCCTTATACGGTCCGTATAAGTGGTCGTATTTCACCATCAGGGAAATCCCTTTCTTGTTGGGGTTATACGGACCCTTATACGGACCGTATAAGTGGTCGTATAACTCCCTTTTTCCGAAGTTACTCTCGTCGTTTCGTTTATTCTCCAATCCTTATGGAACCTTCTTAGCACTTGTTTAACACTTCATTAACAACCTAAGAAGCGTTATAACTTTTCCTCAAGACACTATTAAGTCCACATTAGCTCGCTATTTGCAAACCCCTTTCAAAACACGACTTACACTTTACATTCTTCGACGAACTTTCTTCTCTTGCCTCGAATGTCTTTGGAATCTTAATTAGAACCGTTAAGTACTACTTCTTGCTTATAGAAACATCATATACTTCTTACCCTGCGTTAGTCTATCTACCATACAACGACATGAAATTTTCCGAGATGTAACAAAAATAATAAAAAACAAGAAAATAGATGTACCTGATTAACACTTCTAGATGGATTTGGTGTGTTGAAACTTGAGATGGTGACCAGATATGCAGGATTAGAATAACATCATTTTCTTATGAAAACAGAATTTTTTTCATCACACAATGGGTTTGGGAGAAAAAAATTGAGTAATTGAGTTTGCTGTTCAATGATGATTTAACAAATAAATAAAGGAAAAGAAAAGACCATAAGACTCGCATATATGAATCTGTAATTATTATCGGAAAATGAAGGAAATTAAACATTGCAATAAACAGTGAGAAGATAAAAAGACTTGTATAAATTGTAATGAATGCATTAGCTTCTGGAACATATTCCCAGGTAAGACTGGATTCATCTTTTACATTTGTTATTTAATTTATTATTTGTTGAAATATGCATTTACTTTTTAATACAAAAAATTTATATCTAGAATTTTTAAGTGAAGAATAAAATGGTTCTTCAACTTTTCATAGACATTTTGATAATTCAACTTTTATCTTAGAACCTTTCCACTTTTAGTATTATATTATATATAATCTTTGCCCCCTCAAATAACCATTGGTCCTAATTACTCTCTGTACTTGGCTTTCCTATAATCCAAATGATTTCAATTAACGTTTGGCGCATGAAAGTCTAACAATAATAGTCACATCATATTATAATTTGATTTGTAAAAAAAAATCTAAAATATCATTTCCTTTATATTTAGCCATTCCAACTGCTATATTCCTTGTCTCCTTCCATGTACCTCCATTAAAATACAACCCAATTTTTTCTTCTTTTACCATTTTTCTTTTGAGGTGTAATGATTATAGAAACGTCAAGTATAGAGGGGTATTTAGGACCAGTTATTCTTTGAGGGGTAATCTATATATAATATAAAGCTAGACATAGATAAGGTGATGTGGCACCTCTGTGAGGCCTAGAAGACCATTCATCTTTTTTTCTCCTTTTGCGAATTGCCCTTCTTTTGGGGTGGTCTTTAAATTTTGCCCCTCAAATTGCTGGTCTTTTAATTTTGCCCTTAGCCTAAAATTCATGAATTCCGGGTTCGAACCCCCACTTAGTCAATAATTTTTAAAAAAATCGCAAAGCAGAGTTTGAATTTCGCTCCGCCCCCTCCGGCGGACTTTGCCTTGAGGCATATATTTTATTTTTCTTATTTTGCAAGACAAACTTTTAATTATGCCATAAGGAGTGTATGCCGCATTCAGCATACACGCCCCCCAGCCTTGCCTTGCTATTTTTTTTTATTTTATACTTGAGCGGGGGTTCGAAACCAGAACTTCAAGTATTCGCCTACCTTTTCAAGCGAAGGGCAAAACTTAAAGACCACAAATATGAGGGAAAAAATTTAAAGACCACAAATATGAGGGATAAAATTTTAAAAACCACCTCAAAAGAAGGGCGATCTGCCCCAAAAAAATGCCTTTTTTGACATTTTCCCCTTCATTTTTCTATTTATTTTTATTTTTAATAGCCCAAAATATCTTTCAATTCAATCAATCAACTTTTTACCTCCCACTTTTGTCTTCTTTAATAGATATCTTAATATGCATTTATGTGTTCTTCCACCTTTTCCATTCCCACGTTGTTATGTCCTCTCTTCGCAATACTAACGGAGGTGATCACAATGATCAGTCTTTTGCAAAGAAAATTGATCATAAATACGTAACTGATTGGGAGGTCATGTAGCTTATGATCAACCCAAAATTATATATATAAATGGTAGAGAGGTTACAATAGGAAAGAAACGGGTAGAGGCTTTATTATAGCTTTAATTATAATAAATCATTAACTATTGCGGAGTTATAAAATGAAGATTTGTGATTTGTGAGTTTGGAGGTGGACTATATAATGGCTTGTGGGAAAAAGAAACAGGCATATATGAAGCATAAAAATTTCCTGCATACTAGACAGCAAGATTAAGATGATCATCACATAATTGACAACCTATTTTTGGTAATGTTATCTTCTGAATATATTTATCTTTTTCCTCCTTCTTTTGTCATTTCCATTCATTATTATTCAACCTCTCCCCTTCCCCCGTAATTTTAATTTGTATACTAACGTTGTCTTCCCATTTTACTCTAATTTTTCATTTAAAATAATTATTTGGAAGCGATATAAACTAATGTTTCTTGTCTAATATAAGTAAAACTACGACTCAACCACTATGAAATATAATGAGTTATCATTTTAGAAGTCCGTCTTGTTATTTTAAAGATAAAAAGAAAATAAAACCTATTGTATCATATATATATTTGGGTGATGAAATCCTTATTTTATCTCTTATACAGATAATGAATTCGTCATTTCTTAATTTGTTTTTTCTTTTATTACATGTGAGAGCACTTTTACTGTGTTGGCTCTCTATATTGTTTTTCGTCAAAATAAAATAGTGTTTTGTCAGTTTTTTGTTAAATATTTTTAATGTGCTAATGATTGTAAACGTGTTAATTTTTTTATAATGTTGCAGTCGGGCACCCGGATGAGTTAATGGAAATTCAGAACAGACTAAATGATGAAAATATAAAGGGCGAAAAGATTTTAATCATGTAGAATTTAGTGTTGTCCACACAACCATCAATATTGAATTAAGCAACGGTGATGACAGCAATAATGCTTATTTAGTAAAGTTTTGGTTTCTGCTATTCATATAGTTATATTATATATATAAAGAGACAAAAGAGGACTTACCAGTTACCTTGTGTTTTAGAAGTGTGGGTGAAATTTTTAGAATAAATGAAACTTTAAACGATGGTCAAGAAAAGAAGAGGAGAGAAGTTAGAGAAGAGAAGGGAGAAGGTAGTACTACATTGATGAGAAAATTTCGGGCGGATCTATGTGGAGGGTTGGGGGTGCCACGCCACCCGGACACTTCGGTAGAAATTCGTATATGTATGTGCATATGTATACAAAATTCAATATATATTGATCTTGCCACCCATACTAACAAAGGAGGGAATGGTGCCACTGGTGAAGGGCATACCATACCACACACTTGACCTGAGTTCGAATCTCATCTAGCACATATTTTTTGGCTTGCTCTTTTGCTTGCTGCTAATTACACGCATCAGCTGTATCCTTTTTCATTTTTTATTTTTTTCTTCAATTCTTCTTTACTTGCTTTAATTAATTCTTGACCTTTTTTTCCTCCCTCTTTCTCAATTATTAATCTCTTGATATACACGTTGCGTGCATATTCCATATCAATGAGTACTAAATTTTAAAATATCACATAAATATTAAGTAATAAGGATAAATAATATTATGATAAAATTTAAAGGATATTGTGATCTTTCACCGATGTTTGCGCTAAGTGAAGATGATTGAGTTAAAGCTACAATTCTTGATTCTTTCTCAACTTTGTATCTGCAACAACACACAAAGACATTGGAGGATGAAGATATTGAAGTAACGATATTAGATGGTTTATACAGGTAAGGATTTTAACGTGGAAAATCTGTTTCTCTCTAAGTTTTAGAGAATAAGGCATCCTGTTCCTACAATTTTTTTAGACTGCTTAGATTTCTTTAATCTCAAAATATCTAGAAGAGAACACTATTAAATAAATCGAAAAAGATAAATAACCTGAACCGTAACCCAAAATCCAACAAACCGACCCGTTTATCCTATTTGGATGGTGTGGCACCCGGAACCTTCAAATCCTGGATCCGCCTCTGTTTGCGATACACTGTTGTGGATAGGAGACAAGAATATCATTTTTTCATGTTTAAGTTCATGATGTTTATTTGTTTTAACTTCCACATAAGTTTCAACCCTGTTCCTCTACTATTAGAACCCCATGAATTTGTATATGCAATCCAAAAAAAATCTATGGTTTTTAGATTTAATTTTGGTTTCTCAAAATTTCCTCAATCTATGAAAGTTTGTGATATTTTTTATTTGTTTTACTTTTAATTTTTTTAATATATTTAAGTTTTTAAATATACATAAGTGATGAATTTATAAATTTGTGTGTTTAGTTTATATTATACATGAAAAAGAAATTAATAAATACTTTAAATTTCACAAATATAGTTTGTTACAATACTTTTAGTATGTGGTATCAGCAAAAAAAAAATTATAAATTTAATAGAGTCTTCTATAACCGCGCGAAGCGCGAACAAATTTACTAGTGATTATAGAAAAGCCAAGTACATGAGGGTAATTAGGACCAAGTATAGTTTAAGGAGGATTTGGATCGGGAGCACAGCCTATCAGATACAGCGTCAGCCGAACCTAGTCATGACTTTTTTCTTAAACTCTTTATTCTATTAAGAAATCTATTAAATATATAAAAATATTTAATTGTGAACCCACTAACTAAGACAAGCTACGAGTTTTGAGGCAAATTCAGAACTCACAAACTTCAAATCCCGACTCCGCCTATAAATTCTGAATAAAACAAACCAAATTTAGAGAGGTCTTTAGATGTTCTGCCTTTTATAAATTATCCTAGATTTGATTATGTTAAAGGATTTTTGTGCTCGTGGAGTAGAAGGATGCAATCCCTGTTATTCATAATTAACATGAAAAGTAAGATTTCTTTCTTGCCTAAATTCCCTTGACAACGAAACCTTTTGTTACATTAGGTTTAGAACCAACTACAAAGAAGTATAAAATTTTGATGATTAAGTTTTTTGTTCGTATACCCTTATGATATTGAGTTTTCACTATCAGAAGTGAATCATGGCAAAAAATGCACCTTATTTTTTCCCATTACTGCAGGAGGAGTTTGCATTGATAGAGATATCTATTTTTTTTTATTATTACAACAATAAACTAGGAATTTAATGTTGGAATCTAAGATTTCAAAATTATCTCGCTGTGGAAGTTAGATGTAAGTATGTAATCCTGAAAATAAGGTTTTAGGAGTTGATAGGAAAAATAGGGGAAAATTAGCAGCCATAGATATTTACTGCTATTTATTTTGCTAATTCTACAGTCAAATCTCTCTATAATTGTCATTTGTTATAGTGACATTTACTATAGCGGCTTGATTTTCTCCAGAACCGATTTTTCGTGTTATATTTTACTTCTCTATAACAACATTTTAATTATAATAGCAATGACATTCATTATAGCGGTACACTCTTTATTACCTCTCTATAACAGTCATACTAAAATATTGTGTAATAAATTTTGTAAGAAATATACTATGTATAAAAATAAAATATTAAAATATTTATGGTAATCATCATTAATGTCATGCACATAGTAAATTTCTAGTACGAAGAGTCAACTATTAAGTCCTTAGACAACTATTGAATTTCCTTTTGTTGAAAGTTTGGACAAAATTCTTCGTCAATTCAAGCGTTATATTATCACTAAGAGACTGCAATTTGCAAAACAACCTACAATTGTAGAATTCTTACGTCAAACATGAAATATTTAAATTCTCAATTAATTTTAAATGCATCTGTTCCTTGAATTTTAATTCTTTACCGGTATGGTACAACTAGTTATAGGTTTATTAGTAATTAATTATTTTTAAAATTTTTAATTAATGAGATATGAAAATCAATTGCGATTTTAAAATATATATTGTTTTCGTTTATAATATAAAAAAAAGTACAAAAAAATAGTTATTTCAGTAGTTTTATTTATAACAGTTAAATGAGATTTAAATATCAAATGTCAATATACATACAAAACAGCACTTCACTATAACAACTATGAAATTTTCGGACAAACGCTTCCATTATAGAAAGGTTTGGCTATATTTTGTTTGGAACGTAATATGTAGTTGGACTCATCTTGGTTTTCTTTATTTCAATCACAGCTACCATGTCAACGCTCGAGTCTCCTCCTACAGGAACGCGACATATGTACAACTAGTGTGCTTGCCCGCGCTACGCGCGGCTATAAAAAAGATATAAATATGAATAGATATTAATGTTCAATATTTTTTAATGAAACATCTTTTCATGATTCTTTAAATAATCTATACATAATCTTTTAACTAAAAGAATATTGAGTGACATTTAACTGAAAGAATATTGAGAAACATTATAATCGAATTTGAAACTCATTTAATGTCAACTTGAATGGAAGTTAGAAAAAGTAATGAAAGACTGTAAGACAAGCCTAAGAGATAATCTGATTTATTTAATTCTCTTGTAAACGACGTAATACATGTTTAAAATATAAAATAAGAAAACGTTTTCATTCATATGTGTATGTGTATACACAAACTATTTAAACTTATAAGGGTGCTAACATTAATACATAGAATATCTAAAAAGGTGGATTTGCCTCGATTATTTGTTAACACGTGGGCTGAAGCATTTTAATTATGCTTTAAACTTGAGCTCTTTAATAGTACAACTTTTTCTTTAGTAGAAACTTTTGAAATTTATCAAAAAAAAAAAAAAAAATGGCAACATCCATTTGTTGGACTTTACTAATGAAAGCAAACAGATATATCAGTGAGTTTGAATTTGAAATGACTGTTAGTCCCAATAATGAATTTTTATATAAACTTTTTTTACGATAAAAAAAGGGCCGACTTCCGTTTAATGTCGAATTATTAGCTAATTCATACACTGTGTTATTTGAAGCATATACTTTTATGTAAAATACAACTTAATATACTTTACCAATGAAAGTTATGTAACTTTTGTATAAATTTTAAAGAGTACTAAAAAAGGTAAAATTATAACTAAATTTTGAAGAATTCGTTTTATAGCTATAATAGCCATACAGATAAAAATATTCAATTCAGTTTCAGTAGCATATTCAGAAATGGAATTTAATTTTACGGACATGATATGTTAATACTAAAACGAAACCATTTAGCATGCAAAAATAATGGCAATCAAGAAATAACCAACTAATTTCTATAGACAATTCTAACGGTCGTATTATTTGACAGTTTATCACATCTCCAATAATCACCTACTAAAATAATGAAAAACAAACAAAGAAAGAGGAATTAGTTACGGAGTGAAAACAATGAACAAATAAAAAATTAGTATGAATAAAATTAAGTCATCTAACTATTCATATTATAAGAAAATTACATACCTTGCATGTGGTCCAAAAGAGATGTGAAATAACTTTTTTCGCAAAGTCAAATATGAAGAACACTACTTGTGGATATTGTCAAATTTCCCCATAGTCATTTTCTAGTCTTCTTTTTCATTTGTCCACCATTTGGTCTTCTCCTCCTCCCTCCTCTTCTTTATCCCTCCAAAAAAATACATCACAAAAATCGATAGACTATGAATAAGAATTGTAAAGAAATACTAAAAATTAATTTACTGATTGAGAATTACGACAAATAAAATTATCCACAATTTTTTTTTTTAAATAGTCCTAATGCACAGCCAAAAATGAACAACACAAGGGGAATAGCTTACCCAAAAAGAGAAGACGAATAAGAAGATATATAGGTCACGAAATAGAGTATCAAAAGGCAGAGGAATGAAATTTATTGTAATTATCAGTTTCTAATTAATTATCAAGAAAAAAAATGTTTTACGTTGATTATTATGAGTAATTGATGTTACGTGGATCAACAGAGGGTTACTTGGAAATTGGGATTAATTAATTGTAGGTGGGATCACTGAGGGTTAAACGGCAAAGCTTATTTAAGGCTTTTGTTAATTCAATAGCTTATTTAGGGCTTTTCTTAATTCAGTTATTTGGTAAATTATGTAGAGAAATGAAGGCAAAATTGTCAAAAAAAAAAATGAGAAAAAAGATAAATGTCATTGGAGGCCATAGAGAGGTGCCACATAGAATTATTTATGCCTAGTTTTATATTTTATATAGATTAATTAAAAACACGTAGAAACAGCTAAGCGTCCACATCAAAGAATTCAATTACCAAGTGGGTGAGAATTGACATTACTTACTTTGTAAAATTGTTTACTATTTATTTTACAACTATATTTTAATGGAGTTAATTGGTAAGTAAGATTCGCCGACAATGGACCACAAATGTACGCCATAAACTGCTCTATATTTAACGAGTTTGACAATTCAATTTTGGAATATAAGAATAGAATTCTAATTTTTTAGGCGTACATGAACCTAGTTGCGTGCAATATTAGATTTTTTCGAACTTTAGCTTCCTGTGCTCTATCCAATAAATGAATCATGAATGTCAACCCAGTACATTAGGGAGTGCATTTAGGCAAAGAAGACAACAAATTGGAGATCATAGACATTTATTATTCGGATTTAGCTTGCAAGTACTAATGTACATTCGTGACTGGATTAGATCGGAGCGACGCAACTAAAACTTAGAAGTTGTGGAAGCTGAAGAGGAAGAGATTGAAGATTTGATAGCAAGTAGAGTGGACCAAATGAAAGACTTTGAAGATATCTCCATGACCGAATATGATATGACGGATATTAGCCAAATGATTGATACTTTTTAATTTTATTATTCTACTATTTCTTTGCAACTCATGTATTACTTGCAAGTTAAAAAAACTACAACTTGCAAATAAATGTTATTCATGAATGAATAAAATATATGGCTCATTGAGCTTTCTTCTATTTACTTGTGTTCATATTTTTACTTATATTAAGTTAGGAATATACCTAAAATATACTAAGAATATACTTATAATATACATCTACTTAAATTAAAAACTAAAAAGTTATATACTTGAAAAATAATTAAAATATACTAAGAATATACTTATAATATAAATATACTTAATTTATAAAATAGTAATTTATAAACTTAGAAAAAACTTAAGTTACTTAGAAAAAACTTAAGTTATAATACATAAACTTATATATATATATATATATATATATATATATATATATATATATATATATATATATATATATATATATATATATATATATGGCCTATGCCCGTGCTGCGCATGGGCCCAACACTTTGGATTATAATGTATCTATGTATATGTAGTTGTGTTTGGCTAGTGATAATATATATATATATATATATACACACACACACACACACATACACATAGATACATACATATATACTATGTTCAAAACACGATTAATATAATATTGTAGTTTGTGCTCCGTATCTAAAACTTTATTATATTCGTGTTTGCTACGAAAATTTATTAACACTTTTTAAAAGAGAAAACTTGTTTAAAAGAAAACTATTTTCCTCTCTTTGAGATAAAATAATAGCAATATTTAAGCATCAGTTGATACTTTCAATTTCAATTCGATTAATTTAAAGGTGTAAAATACTTATTATTTTTTATCAAATTTTTATTTGGATAATTCTAATTCAAATTATTAAATTAATTTTACATGTTTAAAACGAAACAAAGAGAAATTGATTTTCTATTTAAACGAAGAAATGCTATTTTTTAATTTTTGGTAAATATTCTCGGTTTAGCTCATTTTACTTGTCATGTTGTCTTTTACATGATTTTTTAAGAAAATGTGAATTAGCATTATAATTTGACTAATTTACGTTATTCATTATTTGATCTCCATTTGATATTAATTTCTTTTCACATTTATTAGAATAAGAATAAAAATGAAAAAGTAATTAAATTCTATCTTATTTTAAAATATAAATATTTTAAGTATATTTATTTTAGTAAACATAACAAATAAATGACATGGCGGAATAGCAAATACAGTAGTTAAATATCTAGATTAGATCTCAGGCTAATATAAGAAAAGAAAGGAAATTGTATGTATTTTCCTACTTAAACTTTTGAAGAAAAGCAATAATATGGAGGTCCATATTTTTTGCTGTGCAATAATTTAATTTACTCCCACTAATGGGTTAATACGCATGTGACAATGAATCCACTATTATTGACTTGATGGGGATACTTTGGGAATACGTGAATATTGTTTGATTTTTTAATATATGGGGTGCACTTTTTTTTTTTTTTTTTTTGACATTAATTTTTTTTTTATGTGGGATCCACTTTTTTTTTCATGAGTTTGGAGAGGGTGGAGTTCACTTTTTTTTCCTTTTTTTTTAATATTGTTTGGCGTTTTTAGTATGGAGTCCACCTTTTTTTTTAAGAGTGACTGACGACGAAGCATGGGTATACCGATGCTTCTATATAGTAGAAAAATAGAAATATAATAAAGTATTTCTATCTATTTTTTAGAAGAGTTGGTAATATAAAGTATAAAATGTCATTTTTTTGCCCTTAAATAAAAAAGTGGGTGAGACCACAAAGGATTTTTTTGCCCTTAAATAAAAAAGTGGGACCAAAGGACGGACGACGATCTTGCTTATAAATCAGCTCTTCTATATAGTAGTAAAGTAATACATACATACATACATACATACATACATACATACATACATATATATATATATATCTATGTATGTATGTATGTATGTATATTAAAAACACGATTAATATAACATTGTAGTTTGTGCTCCGTATCCAAAACTTTATTATATTAGTGTTTGCTACGAATACAAAGTTGACAAAAATTTATACTTTTTTAAAAAAGAAGACTTATTTAAAAGGAAATTATTTTCCTCACTTTGAGATAAAACAATAACAATATTTAAGCATCAGTTGATACTTTGAATTTTAATTCGATTAATTTAAAGGTGTAAAATATTTTATTGTTAATGTATGTAGATTGGGTCTAAACAATACCTATTATTTTTTTATCAAATTTTGATTTGCATAATTCTAATTCAAATTATTTTATTAAGTTTACATGTTTAAAATGAAACAAAGTAGAAATTTGATTTTCTATTTAAATGAAAAACTACTATTTTTTAATTTTGGTAAATATTTTTGGTTTAACTCATTTTACTTGTCATATTGTCTTTTGCACGATTTTTTAAGGAAACGTCAATTAGAATTATAATTCACTAATTTACCTTATTAATTATTTGATCTCCATTTAATATTATTTTTGTTTTATGACATTAATCTCTTTTCACATTTATTAGAGTAAGAAAAAAATGAAAAAGTAATTAAATTCTATCTTATGTTAATATATAAGTATTTTAAGTATGTTGCTGTAAAATAATTTCATTTGCTCCCACTAATGGGTTGATACGCATGTGGCAATGAATCTATCATTATTGATTTAATGAAATACTTTGGAAATTACATGAATATTGTTTGATTTTTTAATATGGGATACACTTTTTTTTTACATTGTTTATTTTTTAATATGAGATTCATTTTTTTTTTTTTTGATATTGCTTGATTTTGTTAATATGAGATCCACATTTTTCCCATGAGTTTGAAGATGGTGGGTTCCACTTTTTTTTTTAAATATTTATTGGTATTTAGTATGAGGCTCACACTTTTTTTTAATGAAACGGATGACGAAGCATGGGTCCAAACCCATGCTTCTATATAGTTAAATATATATATATATATATATATATATATATATAACTTGAACATGTATATATATAAGTTATATTACTACTATATATAAGGGCAAACTTAGGGACTTTTGTAGTCCTCACAAGAATTTCCATTTTTTTTTAAACTTTTTAATTAATTACTTTTAGGTCATAATCTTATTTATTTAAGTCAAATTTATTTATTTTTTGTTTTTAAGGTCTACTTTTTAACAGCTATCGAACCTCCTACCTCATTTTTCATGTTCTTTAATTTTCTGTTTGGTGCTCGGTATCCGCATTTGAGCCCAATTAATTCAGATAATTCACACTGTATCGCGCCCATTCGGGGGAAGCGCTCCCTCCAAAGATTTTTTCCATATCCATGTTCGAACCCCTAATCCCTAATTAAGGGAGGAATAGCTCCATTTGCTGCACAAGTTAAATTATGTATTTTTCTTAAAAGTTCATTAACTATGTATAGATTATTTATTTAGAAATAAATAACTTCAGAAAATTAGGATACATAACTTATAAATGTCAAATTCTGGCTCCGCATTTGATTTGAAGTAAATAATTTCGTCAAAATGAAAGCTAAAATATTAAAGGAGTGGAATGAAAGTTTTGCTTTCATATATTGAAAATATACTTATATGAAATTTAATTATTACTTAACGTAATTACCCACTTGTGGGCCTACAATGGGTATATGGTTATTGTTGTTGTTGTACACTTGTACTAACACAAATTATATTTCTTTAATTAAAATATCTACTTTTATATCTTGAGTTTAAGCCCGGGCCTCACATAACTAGTAAGATACATATAACTTAAACATATATATATAAGTTATATAACCTAAGTATATTGATATATATAAGTATATTCTTAGTATGTTTTAGGTATATGTAGTACTATAACTTAAGCATATAACTTAATATATATATATATATACATAAATATATGTTGTTAGTTAGTAAATATATAAACTTTACTTATAAACTTATATAACATATATAAATATACCTACAATATACTAATAAATACTATAATATATATATATATATATTATACAAAAAATAAAAATAAAAAGAATTTTCTAATGTTTTGGACCGGTCCGGTTCCGATTTCCATGTTTGGAACCGGCACACCAAAACCGATGGCCGATTCCGGTTTTTAGACCGGAAACCGGCCGATTTTATAACCGATTACCGGTCTGGTTCGGGTTGAACCGGTTAACAGGCTTAAATGAATGTCAACCCAGTACATTAGGGAGAGGCAAATTAATGTACAATTTTTTTTAATAAATAAAGATGTACTTGGAGTACGTTTGTCAATTTGAGTACATGTTTAAGGAAGTTGCGTTTTCTTTTCTAAATAAATTTAAGTCACGTAGCTTACAAAAGATTTTAAGCAATTTATTTAGTCAAATACACTATCAATTTTTTTTTTTATCAAATCTATTTGTTTTACCTTAGTAAGCTATCTATGCAAGAAGCACCTCCACCTACGACCGGTAGGTTCTGGGTTCGAGTCACATTGGAGGGGAAGTGTGGAAACACTATAAATCCTCCTAAAATGGGAGGGAAAAAAAAAAAAAAAGCTATCTATGCAAGGATTGTTGGAGTAACGGTCCAAAATACTCTTAATATGATTAGACGTTGTCTATTTTTGATCAAGTTTGCACGATTTATTTTCAAAAAGGTTCACGCTATTAAGAATATTAGTTTCTAGGCACGTGCGTTGCACGTAGTCTTCTATCATCAATTGTTATAATATTTGTATTCAAAAGCAGTAATCTTTAATAATCATGTCCAAAAAGTATTTGTTTGAATTATTAATTGCACAAAAATGTACAAAGATATTTTTTCATTTGGAGACAGATCCAGATTTGAATATATATTGATGTGGTCTACTACACCTTTCACCAATTTTGTGTGTGTGTGTATATAACATTCTTCCATGTATAATTTCAGCTATCCATCTTCACATTAAACCAAATAACATCAATACAAAGAATTAAGCCAACATATCTCCACTTTTTTTTTTTTTAAATATATCTAGAAACACTATAGGAAACATGTGAACAAAAATATGTAATCGGATACATGTCAAAAGTGGTGATTTCCTTACTATTTGAACAAATAATGATATTTAAGAGGTAAAATCTCTTCACACGTTTTTTGTCACTGTGAAGATTCCATTAACCTATTCGTTGAATTTTTATTTTTTTCCTAATTTAAAACTTGAAAATAAATCCATCACTTCACTTTTGAGTCTATTGAATAAGATCTAAATTTATTTAAAATTTTACATTGTGACTTCTATACAAAAAGTCAAATAAAAAAGGAAAATACGATATTTTGTTGCAAACAATTACTATAATTGCACCTGATGTCCTTAAAAAGTATTGAATGATTAATGCCCTCATTGCCATTTAGAAGCAAATATAAACACAAAGATCAACATGTAATATTAATCTTGTTAGACAAAAGTTAATTAATCAACTTAGACCAAATAGAAAAAGAATCCAAAAAGTGTATGCATCAACCATATCTCCCTCATCCACCGGTCTTGCTTTTCATTTTTCTCATTTGCCGAGTTGTATTACCCACCAAATTTTAGATGGGGAAAGTATATCCTGATCAGCCTTTGTATTGTTTTTTTGGTAAAACGAAAAATTTTATTGATCACCAGAACAAAATCATTACACTGCCTAAGACACTAAGGCATCCCTCTAGTATCTATCTATGTGCAAACAAATAAAGTATAGATCTAAGCCTTTGTATTTTTCAAAAGGTCGCACAACACACTACTAATAATTTACTTAAAATGGATTAAAAAAAGAGAGAGAGAGAGAGAGACAACAACGATGACTCAAATGAGACCAAAAAAATAATGTAAAGACACCAAATTTCTACTATTTAAGAGTTTCATGCCATACTAAATAGGGGAAAAAAGCATTTGACAAACGAAGAATATATTGGAAAGGCTTCTTTAAAGAAGAAGAGAAATACTTACCCAAACCAAAGGAATGAGAACAACAAAATGTCCTCCAACATATGGATCTGTTCCATAAGCTAATTCAAAGTATCTAGGGCCTTTTCTCTTCCTTTCTTCCCAAACTTTCACCCCTTAGTTTGCCATTGTATTTATGTTAGTATTTGGTTTATAGATGATCTGGTCATGTAATGAGTATTTAATATGGCACAACTCTTCAAATTCTTCAGTTTTTTATAGCAAGAAAGAGAATGTTGGTTAATGAATGAGTAATTACTGTGAACGCGTTTTTGGTGAATTGAGGGCAAAGCACTAAAGTACTATTGCTGATCTTCCAATTCTCTTTTCAAGTAATTAAAATGTTACTATTTAATTACATTTTGATTTACTGCAGGGACAAAATCGTAATCTAACTTTGAAGGTAAGTGCTTCTCACTTTTAGTATAATGTGATCAATACATCTTTTATATAACTTCTTTTTCTCATCAACGTCCAATATGATTCTTGAGCTTATCTGGAGATTTAGTTGTTAGGAAGAAGCAAATAATAACCAAATTACACGACGAGGTAACAACGGAAGGAATACCCAAGTCAAAACTTCCCAAACTATTTGAACCAAGAGAAGACAATAAACACTAACACAAATGGAAATCCAGGCAGCAGCTATATCAACAATAAAATAGCAAGGCAAGCAAAAATAAATCGAATGGAAGAGACACCAAATTTACGTGGTAAAACCCCTTCAAGGTGAAGAGGAAACATTCACGGGACCTCCGGCCCACAAAAGCTCCACTATAATAAAAAAGAGTTACAACAATGTTCTCCAAATGTCTACAACAATAAAGTCAAGCACGGAGCAACAATACATAAAAGATAGCACCAAAACTAGTGAAGAAAGGAGAGAAATCACCCCAAAAAATGAGCTATTATTCATACTCGTAAACTGGAGCTACAGATCACAAAATCCGATCTCCACCGTTGAAATCGAAGAACCAGATATTGAGAACCCTCAGTTCAACTTTAAGCACGATCCAACGGTTAACGAATCAGGAAACGTAATTTAAAGTGTACTGATGTAGTAGAAAATTTCTGGACGAAAACCTGCTTTCTCTCTCACGTTTTTCTCTCTATATGGCTGCTATGAATTCACTCTTGTGTTGTGAAAATAAGACATAAATTGATCCTATATATAGAGTAAATTTGGGCAAAATTAGTCTGGTCTAAATTGGATTGGGTTTTATTAATCCAATTTCACATAAAAAGGGAAAACCCAAAAACCTAACATTACTGAGTATCACCCACATGTTAGAGTATCTTATGACCACAATGTATATATCTTTAAAAATATGGGTAAAGGTAGTAAGTCAATCCGTAGACAGGCAAAGGTAGTAAGCCCCCACTACATTGCCATTTTCATACTTGATCGAACCATTAGTTTTGATATAATTATCAAGTTAATTCAACCCATTGATTAACACTACTAGAAATAGAAGTTTTTCCCACTGACATTCAGTGGGAAATTTGTGCTATAAAATATGATTTTTCGATCTCATTCTCACCGAACCAACTCACTGGGAAAACACATGGTGGGAGACCCATTCCCATTGAAACGGTGGAAAGTTCATATTTTTTCTGTGGGGAAACACTATTATGTACTCCCTCCGTTTCAATTTATATGAACTCATTTGACTGGACACGACATTTAAGAAAGAGAGAAGATTTTTGAAACTTGTGGTTCAAAATAAATATATTTTTCTGTTATAATTCCTAAATAGATATTCTTATAAACGCAATCTCTTATTACATAACTTAAATACCATCGGTTAGTTTTTCCTTGTGTCAATTTGAATTTTATAAAGATGCAAGTGTGCTCACTAGTCATGAAATTTGTGTCAAAAGTTCATTCATATCGTCTGCTTCAATTCAAATAAGTCCAGTTCAAACTGTGATTTACAAGTGGCAGTTCACAAATATAATTATAAAAATTTATCTTAATAACAAATGTTATTTGCAAGTTATTATACTAGTTGACTAGTTGATAATCCCCAGTTGATAAACATGGTCGGTTTGATAAAAAAAAGCTACAATTTACAAGTCTCATTTCACATGAATTTACCAGCCGCGTAAAAAAAACCTTAATTAATTCCAATGAGCATATGCTAGGGCCAAGAGTAGAACACCCGGTCACATTTCCCCATATAGTAGCGGATAGAAACGACCAAACCTCAAATCTCTGGCCATCATCGCCTAACCACCACCACACTAATACAAATAATCACAAACTCCCTTCCCTATACACACACAACACAACACAACAACTCTACACCTCTTCGTTTTTTCTTCCTTTAATAGTCTATATTAACATATAGACTATTGAAAAAATGATTTTTTAAGATTAGTACTGACATGATAAGAATGAAGTTCTTAGTCATGAGGACTAAACCATTTGGAAAAAAGTTCCACCTATATTTAAGTTGAAGGTGTAAACACTGATCATAAATTAACCCTCAAAAAAAAAAAAAAAAAGCCAATTCAGCAAAAATTCTCAAATTTGTTTGTAGTATTTCTATATATGTTCGTTTGTAGTATGTGTTTGAGTATGTGTGCACGCGTGCGCAGAGGTGAAATTATATGTTATTTTTTGGGGCACGTTATCCATGATCTTTCCACAAAACTAAATATTTTATGTACATGTTTTGTATAATTGATCTAATATTACTTGCATGACAACCATGCTACAAAAGGGCTTAATAGTGCACTTGGTTTAAAACTTTGTAATTTACCGAGAGGAACAACTAAAAAGGATCAATTCTCACCTAATGCATCTTTTTTCTCCTTTCTTAGTAGTACACCCTTGTTTTCGAAATTCTAGATTTGCCTCTCTGTGTATGTGTGTGCAACGAATCTAATATTTAAATTTTAGGGGTTCAACATCTTAAATTTTTTAGCACTAAACCATTATATTTCTAAAGTTATAGGTTCATATCTACTATTTATAGTAATTTTAGTAAATGTTTACACATAAATTTATATCCCGCATAAAAAATTTGGGGTTCAATTGAACCCCAAATTATAGTGCTCCATCCGCCTCTGTGACTGTGTGTGTATACACACACATACATACTCATTAATGTTTGCGAACAATATTAGAAAATGTTGCACATAATGTTTGGAGGGTTAAAGAAAAAAAAAAACCCTTCCCCGAACCTTTACAGAAAATATGAACGTCAAGAGATTGGATTTGGTTTTAGGGGAATTTAGTGAGAGCACATTAATAAAAACTACACGTAGAAGTTTGAAATGTATTAAAGAAAATAGATGAGTATGTGTCATGTTGATATTCTTAGAAATATATATTTTATATCCTGTGGTTGATTAAATGACGGTAATTAGAGATACTATAAAGTTGACAAACAAAGATAAATAGATAGTAACAAGGCACCTCATCATTACTTTAGTGCGAGACAGATTCAACCACCAAAAGCTCCTTTCAGAATTTATTTAGTGTAAACTAATTGTATATTAAACTAAAATTCTAAAATAAAAATAAAAAACGTAAATATGTGTTGTATCTATGTTAAATGCACAAAATAATTCTATTGTATTTATGTACCCAAAAAAAAACTGTATTAGTTCTACAAATTGGTTTTTGAAAAAACCTTATCCACATCTACTGGACGCACTGAACTATTTGAGTTAATTTAACTCTAAGAGAAGCATTATTATTAGCTACAAAAGTCAATAGGTGAACTTGTTTTTCAAATTCCTTTCTGCAATTATTTAGTCAGAGACTGCGACAGTAACCTTTGGAAAAGGACCTCATCCATTGGATCTAAATTTATAAACGGTTGAAATTGCGCCATTCACTTTTCCATTGTTACGTCTGTAATTACATTACATACATATATACGGAGACCAAAACGAAAAAGCTAACAGTCGTCTATGGCGGACGACGAGACATGGTCCTTGACGTCAGGCCACGGGTTCCATTACGACATATTCCTCAGCTTCAGAGGAGAAGACACACGTCACAACTTCACCAACAAACTCTACAATGAACTCGTACGTAACGGCGCGTTGGAAATAAAATAGACCCGCAAAAATAATATTCACGGTATTAGTGATAAACGCGGAACACTAACTTATGGTTAAATCAGCAAGAATAAAATGCAGCAATAATGACACCAAAATTTTACGTGAAAACCCTTCTGAATAAGGGAAAAATCACGGCCAAGAGGAGCAGCTGATATCACTATAGTAAGGAATTTTACACTGTGTAGTCACGAGTATAAATACTCCAAAGACCACTACACACTCAAAAAGAAAAACACTCTTTTGATTTTTCCCACCTCACTACAATATCACTCACACTCTATTTTTCTTCACAGACTATTTTCTTACACAGTCTATGGTATACCTCACTTTGCTCTCACTCAGATGTATTGTCTGAGGTTTTGGTGTGTCTGAAAAATGAATGAGAGCTCCCTATTTATAGGGATGAAGTGAGCCAATTTTCTTCTTGGCATTAAATTTTGGCTGGTACCAAATTTTCACACTACAGATTTCATTTGAAATCTTTGCCCACGTTTCTAACTTTGCCATGGACAAGGAAGATGTTTTCTTCCTCAAATTATGGGCTGGACCACACACAGATTTCATTTGAAATCTTTGCCCACGTTTCTGACTTTGCCATGGACAAGGAAGATGTTTTCTTCTTCAACTTATGGGCTGGACCCCACAAATCTCGCCCTCCAGTCCCATTCACCTGAAAGAGGGTACACTGACTTCTAATTTGAGTGCATGCCGACAAGTTCTTTGCACAATTCGAACTTGTCTCTCGGTACCACCTTGGTCAGCATATCTGCAGGATTTTCACTCGTGTGAATCTTCTTGACCTGAAATGATTCGTTTTCCACTTGTTCACGAATCCAATGATATCTGACATCAATGTGTTTTGTTCTCGCATGGTACATGGAGTTCTTGCTCAAGTCTATTGCACTCTGACTGTCACAATAGACAATATACTCCATTTGCTGCAATCCAAGTTCTTGAAGGAATCTTTTGAGCCATATCATCTCTTTGCCAGCTTCAGTAACCGCAATATACTCCGCTTCAGTTGTAGACAGTGCAACACACTTCTGCAAGTTCGACTGCCATGATATAGCTCCCCCTGAAAAAGTAAACAAATATCCAGTAGTGGATTTTCTGTTATCAAGGTCACCTACTATATCAGAATCTGTATAGCCCTTCAAAATTGGATTTGATCCTCCAAAACACAAGCATTCATCTGAGCTTCCTCTTAGATACCTGAGTATCCACTTCACAGCTTCCCAATGCTCTTTCCCTGGATTTTCGAGAAATCTGCTAATAACACCGACTGCATGAGCAATATCTGATCAAGTGCATACCATTGCATACATCAAACTTCCGACGGCAGAGGAATAAGGAATCTTGGCCATTCTCTTTTTTTCCTCCGCTGTTGTAGGACACATCTTTTTGCTCAATTTCAGATGACCAGGAAGAGGTGTGCTAACCCACTTAGCACTCTTCATATTGAAGCGCTCTAGTACACGTTCTATGTACTTTTTCTGCGATAAATAAAGCTTTTTTTCATCTCTCGAACGAGTAATTCTCATGCCCAAAATCTGCTTAGCATGACCCAAGTCTTTCATTGCAAAAGACTTACTCAACTGTTTCTTTAACTCGTCAATCTTGGAAGCATTCCTGCCTACAATCAACATATCATCCACGTATAGCAGAAGGATGATAAAGTCATCATCAGAAAATCTTTGTACAAACACACAGTGATCTAAAAAAGTCTTCTTGTAGCCTTGCTCCCCCATAACAGACTCAAACTTCTTGTACAACTGTCTGGGAGCTTGCTTCAATCCATATAGACTCTTTTTAAGTTTGCATACAAGATTTTCTTTACCTTTTGCCTTGAAGCCTTCAGGTTGTTCCATATAAATATCCTCTTCTAAGTCACCGTGAAGAAAAGCAGTCTTCACATCCATCTGCTCAATCTCCAAATCAAGACTATCAGCCAAACCAAGAACTGTCCGAATGTAGGACATTTTCATGACAAGAGAAAATATTTCGTCAAAGTCAATACCTTTCCTTTGACCAAATCCCTTAACAACCAATCTAGCTTTGTATCTGGGCTTCAAGCTGTGTCCTTCGGCTTTAACTTTGAACACCCACTTGTTCTTCAAAGCTCTCATGCCCTTAGGCAATTTCACCAACTCATAAGTATGGTTCTGATGCAGAGATTTCATCTCATCTTGCATGGCTTCAATCCATTGATCCTTGTGCTCATCTTCCATGGCCTCCTCATAACATTCAGGTTCTCCCCCATCAGTGAGTAATACATACTCATTAGGTGAATAACGGGAAGAAGGAACATGTTGTCTAGTAGACCTTCTAAGTGGAATATCTGACTCATCCACGACTTCATGAGTAGGAGCATCTACCTCATCAATAGCAGCATCATTGTCATCATCAACATGCTGATCTGGAACATGAGTCTGGGCATTACCATCGTCATTGAGCCCACCAACGTCATCAACATTTGTATAAGGGACTTGATCAAGATTAACTAAACCTTCAGAACTTGAAGATTTTATCTTCTCCGCTTTGTTAATATCTTCAATGGTTTGATACTCCACGAAGATAACATCACGTCTTCTCACGACCTTCTTCTCAATTGGATCATATAGCCTGTAACCAAACTCATCAAGGCCATAACCAATGAAGATGCACTGCCTTGTCTTGGCAGTTAATTTTGACCTCTCATCTTTAGGCACATGTACAAAAGCTTTGCAACCAAATACTTTCAAGTGGTCATAGGAAACATCCTTGTCATAGGAAACATCCTTGTCATACCAAACTCTGTTTGGAACATCAGTTTGCAAAGCAACCGCAGGCGATAGATTAATAACATGTGCGGCGGTCAACAATGCCTCACCCCAAAAGGAATTCGGCAACTTTGCTTCAGAAAGCAAACATCTAACTCTTTCCATCAAAGTCATATTCATCCTCTCTACTAAACCATTAAGCTGAGGAGTCTTAGGAGGATTCTTCTGGTGTTTGATACCCTGTTGCTTGCAGTATTCGTCAAACGGTCCACAATATTCACCACCGTTATCAGTACGAATACACTTCAGCTTCTTTCCAGTTTCTCTCTCAACTGAAGCCTGAAACTGCTTAAAGACACCCAATACTTGGTCTTTAGTCTTCAAGACGTAGACCCAAAGTTTCCTTGAGCAATCATCAATAAAGGTAGCGAAGTAAAGTGCACCACCCAAAGTCATTGTCTTCATTGGACCACATAAATCTGAATGCACCAACTCAAGCAACTCTGTCTTTCTTGAAGGAGGATGAGACTTGAAAGAAACTCTATTTTGTTTTCCAGCCAAGCAGTGCTCACAATTTTCTAATTTAGCACTTTCGAAATTTGACAACAATTTCTTTTTGGCCAGAAAATTTAGTCCTTTCTCGCTAATGTGGCTAAGCCTCTTATGCCATAACGTTGAAGAGCTATTGCTCTCAACTGCATTCACCATATCAACACAGGTAGAGGCCGTAGTCCAGTATAGACCACGACACTTTTCGCCACGAGCCACAATCATGGAACCTTTAGTAAGCTTCCACTTTCCAGCACCATTAGTACTGACATATCCCTCATCATCCAAAACACCAACAGAGATCAAGTGCAAACGAACATCAGGTGCATGCTTTACATTGTTTAAAACTAGTTTAGTTCCAATACTAGTTTTCAAACAAATCTTTCCAACACCAGCCACCCTAGATATAGTCTCATTACCCATACTCAAAGTTCCAAAGTCACTCGGAGTATAGGATGAGAAAAGGTCCTTCCTTGATGTCACATGAGATGTGGAACCACTATCCACAACCCAGCTTGACTCATCACAAGCAATATTTATTAGATCTGCATCAAGGACAGTAACAAGATCTTCTGTCGTGACAGCGGCAACACGATTTCCATCTTCTTTCTTTTCCTCCTTTTCTCTATTCTCTTTTTTCAAAATTCGGCAGAACTTCTTTGTGTGCCCTTTCATCCCGCAATGATAGCACTCAATATCTTTAAGTCTGCTTCTGGATTTGCTTCTATGATGTTCTCTATTTTGAGAACCACGATTTTTGCCTCTCCCCCTAGTGTCAGTCACCAAGACATCTAATGAGGAGGAACCTTGAGATTTTCTTCTCATCTCTTCATTTAAAAGACTGCTCTTGGCAAGATCCATAGAGATCACACCATCCGGAGCAGAATTTGATAATGAAGTTCTAATAATTTCCTAAGAATCTGGTAGGGAACCAAGTAGAAATAACCCTTGAATTTCTTCATCAAAATTAATGCCCATAGCGGATAACTGGTTCATGATCCCCTGAAAAATATTCAGATGATCTGTCATTGCGGAACCATCGTGGTATTTTAAACCCAACATTTGCTTTATCAAAAACATCTTGTTGTTACCAGTTTTCTAAGCATACAAACTTTCAAGATGCTCCCATAGGGTCCGAGCACGTGTCTCCCCAGAAATATGGTTCAACATATTATCGTCAACCCACTGTCTAATAAAGTCGCAAACCTGCCGATGCAACAAATTCCACTCTTCATCTGATTTATTATCAGGCTTTTTAGTGGCAAAGACAGGTTGATGAAAATTCTTGACATAGAGCAAATCTTCCATTTTTCCCTTCCAAATGGCATAATTTACTCCACTCAAAGTAACCATTCTACTAGTGTTGACTTCCATCGTTTATCACAAATACAAATACTATTTTATTCGAAGACCAAAGTAATTCTTTTCTGATGTGGAAGTTCAGACTGTGCTGCAACCACAGAGCATACTCAGACAGAACCTTGGCTCTGATACGGCGTGTTGGAAATAAAATAGACCCGCAAAAATAATATTCACGGTATTAGTGATAAATGCGGAACACTAACTTATGGTTAAATCAGCAAGAATAAAATGCAGCAATAATGACATCAAAATTTTACGTGAAAACCCTTCTGAATAAGGGAAAAATCACGGCCAAGAGGAGCAGCTGATATCACTATAGTAAGGAATTTTACACTGTGTAGTCACGAGTATAAATACTCCAAAGACCACTACACACTCAAAAAGAAAAACACTCTTTCGATTTTTCCCACCTCACTACAATATCACTCACACTCTATTTTTCTTCACAGACTATTTTCTTACACAGTCTATGGTATACCTCACTTTGCTCTCACTCAGATGTATTGTCTGAGGTTTTGGTGTGTCTGAAAAATGAATGAGAGCTCCCTATTTATAGGGATGAAGTGAGCCAATTTTCTTCTTGGCATTAAATTTTGGCTGGTACCAAATTTCCACACTACATATTTCATTTGAAATCTTTGCCCACGTTTCTGACTTTGCCATGGACAAGGAAAATATTTTCTTCCTCAAATTATGGGCTGGACCCCACACAGATTTCATTTGAAATCTTTGCGAACGTTTCTGACTTTTCCATGGACAAGGAAGATGTTTTCTTCCTCAACTTATGGGCTGGACCTCACACGGCATACGTACATTCATCGACGATGAAGGCTCAGATCGCGGAGAAGAGATCGCTCCGATTTTTGTCACCGCGATTGAAGATTCAGCGGCTTCAATCGCGGTGATATCGGAGAACTACTGTTCTTCAAAGTGGTGCTTAGAAGAACTGGCAAAGATCACGGAATGCAAAAGGCAATTGTTGCCTGTTTTCTATGGAGTTGACCCATCGGATGTAAGGAGACAGAAAGGTCCATTTGAGGAGCATTTTAGGAATTACGATATACTTTCATCCTTTTATCTTTTCCTCTGCCTCAAAATTTCAACCTATAAATTTCTCGCTCCGTCCATCGGTCCATTTTTATTTGTCTTGTATATTAAAAATAGATAACCACTTTTACTTGTTCAGTTAGAAAAGTTAAAGAGATAATTTATCATTACATACCTATTTTACCTTCAATATTAATTATTGAGTGGAAAATTTCTAGGAACAGTTAGTGGTTGCACGTCTTTCAGTGATTTCAACCATTAGATGACATAGTAATATTTAAGGATGATAGAGTAAAATTATCATTTTATGCATGGTTAGGCGTGCTAAGTTAATGCATGACAAATAAAAGTGGACTGAGAAAGTAATACATTACGCCTATTATTTTTGTTGTGAATCGACTGAATCCAAATGTCTAGCGCTAAATATGAGCTAAAAGAGAGTAGTAAACAGTTTAAGCCTATCAAATTACGTTCTGCGTGAAATAATTTTACACTTTTTTGAGTAAATTTTAAGAGTTTTACTGTGATGCAATTAATCTAATACTCCTATATGTTTGTTGGATTATCTACAAGATAATCATAAAATTATAAGTAATCGTTCATAAAAAGTGCGACTAATAATTTAAAATTCTTATAAAATTATATAATTGGAAAAAAATAAGAGAAGCAAACTAATAGCATTGTAGAGAGGAGGGAGAGATTGTATTTCACTTGTTGATGGTATTTCAAATGAGAAGACAAAGCTCATATGTATAGAAGTATTTTGCCTCTCAATCCACAACATACCACTTGTGCAAGTGGTCCTATATAACTTGCTACAACTAAAATACAACTAAGATACAACTTGCTACAACTAAGATATAACTTGCAAGTGTAAGTTGTATTTATCACTTAATGTGCAAGTAGTATAATTTACACTTAATAATACATCTAAATATCAATCTTGTAAAATAGTCCATAACAAAAATATCACTTTTCTTATTTATCAAACACCAAAAGTTAAAAAGGAGGGATAATTACACACACACACACATATATATATATATATATATATATATATATATATATATATATATATATATATATATATATATATATGGTCATCCAAGTATCAACAAAGTCAAGTTGTTAGACCACTTTATCCACCAAGTCATTATAGCTAGAAAACCAAAGGTAGAATCTCATAAACCTCTCTTAAATTTGATTTTGTACAATACTAACTTCTTTTGTTATTTAAAATATTATGCTTACCTTCTTTATTTTAATTTTTTTAACAACTATTTAATTAACTTGATTATTACTAATATAAAAATATGTGTTTTGACAAATTTATCCTTTTATTTCATTGGTTTAATTATTTTTTGAAAAATCATTAGTCAAATCACAATTCTTTATAGTCCATTCACACGTTTTATAAATAAAAAATTAGTCAAATCATGCTATGGTGGTGAAATTGTCACGGCGGCACCGTAAGTTCTCTCACACGAAGAGCACGTGCTAAATGTAGCTACCAAACCGGATGTTTTATGAGGAATTAAAGTTAGTTATAGAGCCATTGCAGAATTCTTATCCAATATAGTTGATAATTAGATATACTTCAGACATGATCAACTTAATTATTAACAAGGGTTGTTTCGGATCTACGTAGAAGGGTGGGGATACCACGCCACCGAACGCCGGTAGAAACTTTGTATGTATATGTGCATATGTATAATAAATTCAATATATACGGGTCTTGCCACCCGTACTAACAATAGAATGAAAGGTGCTACTGGCAAAGGGCATAACAAATTCGAATCTTGTGAAGCACTTTTTTTTGGCTTACTTTTTCGCTTGCTGAGTAAGTACACCCTTTAGCTGATTAGCTCAATTTTTTTTTACTGTTTCTTTAATTTTTCTTTACTTGTTTTGGAGTTCGAATCTCGTGAAGCACTTTTTTTTTTCGCTTGCTTTTTTCGCTTGCTAGTAAGTACATGCTTTAGTTGATCAACTCTACTCTTTTTCACTTTTTCTTTAATTGTTCTTTACTTGTTTTGGAGTTCGAATCTCCTGAAGCGTTTTTGTTTTGTTTGTTTTTTGGCTTGCTGAGTAAGTACACGCTTTAGCTGATCAGCTCTATTCTTTTTCACTTTTTCTTTAATTGTTCTTTACTTGTTTTGGCTTTGCTCTTTTGCTTGCTGCGAAAGTACACACTTCAGCTATGTCTTTTTTATTTTTTTTTAAAATCTTTTTCTTCAATTCTTTTTTATTCGCAAGGGTGGCTCATTTGGTTGAGCATGGGACTTTTATAATGGAGGTCTCAGGTTTGAAACCCCCTGCCTACAACAACAGGAAATTTGCCTTCTGAGTCGAGCTCATCGCACGGGGCTCGCCTAGTGTGAGTTATCTCTCCTGTGTGGTTTGCGAGCTACTGCACAGGAGCTGGGTTTAACCTGTGCGCACCCGAAAGGTAGCGATTGCGGATTCTCATGTCATCAAAAAAAAATTCTTCTTTACTTGCTTTTCTTTATTATCCAAATTGACTCTTTTTTTTCCTTATTAATTAAATAGAAGATTTAATTGTGTGATGAACCTAGTTGACAATTTGACATTAGTGTTTTTATTCATCTACTGTCTCATTTAAGATTAACTAAAAAGTCTATGGAAAATAACTGTATAAGATAGAGCTAGGGGTGTTCATGGGTCGGTTTTGGGTTAAAACCAAAACCAAACCAATCTAATTAGTTTTTTAAATTATTAAAATCAAACCAAACCAAATATAATACATATCCATCGGTTTGGTTGTAGTCGGTTTGGTTCGGCTCGGGTCGATTTTTCGGTTTTTAAGAAAATTAATGGTATTTATCTCTTTCTTATTTTTTCTCTACAAATAGGAGAGATTTTTTTATCCTTTTCCAACTTATAATCCCTTATTATCATTTTATTGTGGTAGCTATATTTTCTTGCATTATGGAGAAAATGTCTTAGGATTTATGATTTTAATTAAGTGAATAAAGTTTATAAGAAATACAAAAATAAATCTAGGTAATTCTCGTATAGTTGTTTCTTTGAATAAATGAGTTTGAATTCATGAATTTCTTTTTTAAAATCGGCTTAAGGTATAAAAGTTCACTAGCCTATTAGAGATAAATAAAATTTTACTTAAAAAGTATATGCATTATTTCAAAGTATTTATAAAAATTGATATATTGTATATATATATATAATTATAAAGATTATGTATAAAATTTGTCGATTCGGTTCGGTTTTTTCTTTGGTTTGCTTTTAGTAAAACCAAAACCAGTTTTTTAATAAATCAAACCAAACCAAATCAAACCTAACCCAAGTAAATATCAGTTTGGTTTTGATTTCGGTTTGAATCGGTTTTTAACCAAACTATGAACACTCCTAGATAGAGCAAAAGAAAACAAAAGGTATGCGAAGTTATAAATTTCTACTTTTTGCGCTTACTAAATTGTGGTTACACCACTTTTTATTTCTTCACATGCAGCAGGAAAACGCCATAAAAGAAGGGTAAATAAAGGAACACCACTCAATAGTTGACTTAACCTGGTGAATTTATAACGTTACTAAAGTGTCCTAATACTTATGCAAAGTTCAAAATACTAATATATTTTATATTACAATTTATATGTGTGATATTTTATACATATACAATTTAAGTATGTTTGGTTCGTCAATTTTTTTCCCCAAGGTTTATATGAAAATAAAAATGTATTCTAATTATTTAGTATGGTTATAGGTTCATATAAAACCCATGCATTTATAGAAAAAAAATACAAATATTCAGTTCAGTTTGACTCGTTTCTCTATAATTGATGGCAAAAAAAAAAAAAAAAGGTCAAAAATAAAATTTTTTCTTGGAAGCTCCAATTGGGTAGGTCTAATTATTTTGTCGAGAAGAGGTTAAATGCAACCTTTTTTTGCGAGTTTCACGCTCCAATATCAGTTGTTTCTTTTTCCTATATGAACGGTTTCTTTTTCCTATATGAACTATTATTATCTATGTATTAAAACATACTACCTCAATTATCAATTGTTCCATTCTTCTACCTGAAAATCCTAAATCCTATCAATATCAGATAGGAAAAGGGGACAACCGATAATTGGAGTGTTTTTTAAGTACATAGATGGTGATAGTTTAGGTAAGAAAAAAGAACAACTGATAGTTTGAGTGTGAAACTCGCAAAAAAAGTGATAATAATTCAACTGTGTTTTTGACCATTAACTCTTATAATTTTGGTAATGAGTTTGTAATAGTGTTACAAACTTCAATGGTCAATATTGAGTAACAGTGATCACATTTTTTATTTTTGGAACAGGCATTGATAGGTTTTATTTATAGTATCGGGGATAGAATTATTTGAGAAAACTTGTTCGCGAAAAGTAATCACCGAGTCTCTCTTAACCAGAGGTCTCGGGTTCAAGCCCTAGGTATGGAAAAATTCTTGGTAGGGAGCGCTCCCCCCCGAATTGGGCCTTACGCGGCGCAAATCCAGATATAATCGGGCGCCAATGCGGGTATCAGACACCGGGCAAAGGAGGCTCGTTTATTCTTGCATTGTGTTGTTATTATCAACTATTGAAATGTTCCTAGTATGGATCGTATGAGCTGAATTATGCCAAAAGTAACAATTGACCTTCTGATGCCAGTGTAGTTGGGGGGTGGGAGGGTGTGAGAAGAAACAGTGGAGAAAGAATTTAGCATGCATTTGGTGGACTATGTTGAAGGAAAGAAGTTTCAGATGTTTTGAGGATCAAAGAAATTCCATACAAAGAATAAAACTGATTTTTGTTTTTTAATTCTGGTGTGATAGCAACCCTATAAATGATTGTGAATCTATGCTCGAAATCATATAGTCCCTGCAAGCTTTTGTCTAGGGGATCTCTTATACAGTCAATCTAGAGATGTATTTTGCTTATCAATACAACATTTATGCTGAAAACATTCTATATACATTAGACATTCTCAAAAAATAATTTGTCATAAATATACATAGGATTGTATCACAAAATATCCCTATTATGCAACTTGCTTATTCTAGGGGTTGAAACTTGCTCCTCTGACTTTCATTATTGTCATATTTGTGCCAGGGAAGAAACAGAGTTAATCCAATCTCTAGTCAAGAAAGTTCTGGGAAAACTCGATAATACACCTATAGGTGTGGCAAAATACCCCGTAGGACTTCATTCTCGTCTTGATGAGTTGCTCAGGTTACTGAATGTTAAAGCAAATGGTGTGATAGTATTAGGATTATACGGGATGGGAGGAGTTGGCAAGACCACTCTTGCCAAGGCTTTGTACAATCAGTTTGTTGTGCATTTCAAGAAATGTAGCTTTATTTTAGATGTTAAAGAAATTGCAATGCAACAAAATGGTTTGGCCACTCTTCAAAGCAAACTCATTGGTGATCTTACCTCAGGTGCTTCGCCAGACATAGATGGTACTGTTAAAGGTATCCAATTGATGAAGGAATCTATGAATAATGAGCCAGTTTCCATTTTTCAAGATGATGTGGACAATGCAGACCAACTTCGTGTATTGGTTGGTGGGAGAGACTGGTTTTGCCGAGGAAGTAGAGTCATCATCACCACTAGAGATAAAAATGTGTTACTCCTAAGTATTGTAAACGAACATTTTGAGGTAAAAGAGCTCTCCTCGTCCGAGTCACTTACGTTATTTAGTTATCATGCGTTTGGAAGAGAGCAGCCTCCTAAGAACTTTTCGGTTCTTGCTAAAGAAGTTGTAACACTCAGTGGGGGATTACCTCTAGCTCTGGAAGATTTTGGCTCTTTATTATTCTACAAGAAAAGAATGAAGGAGTGGCAAGATGTGGTGCAAAAGCTGAGACAGATTCATCCCGGTGATCTTCAAAACGTCCTGGAAATATGTTTTGGAGTTCTAGATGAACAAGAAAAGTGCATCTTTCTTGATTTAGCATGTCTTCTTCTTAATACAAGGCTTGAGAGGGAAGATGCAATTGCAATATTTAAAGGTTGTGGTTTTGACGCTGAAAGTGCAATAATAGAGCTCACAGCAAAATCGCTTCTTAAAATAGTTGATGGGAATGTTTTGTGGATGCATGATCAGCTCAAAGACATGGGAAGGCAAATTGTACAACGTGAGAATTTTGGAGATGTTGGTAAACGTAGTAGACTATGGAATCGTGACGATATTACGGATGTCCGAAAGAACCATAAGGTATGGTTTTATGATCTAGTTGACACCTTTTGTATTTGTTGTATTGTTTAACTTGAAATTGGTACATACATACACATTGAGAGGAAATCTAGAGATTCCTGTGTTCGACATGGTGGTTAAACGACTAAACAAGTGTTCTACTTGCTTGTGTTGCTTGCCTGAACACAACTTTCAAAATATCCTTTTTTATAGAAGAAAATTATATTATCAGTGTAATTTTGTTGATTGTCGCAGGTAATTCATCTATTTGTATAAAAACTTTTTATTTTGTTACTGTATAATTTCTTTCTATGATCTTTCAAGTGAAGTTATCGTGGCACACTTTGAAAAGTATTTCCAACTGTAACTGTTTTAGTAATACAAGTTGAATTTACTTGTTTAACAAAGTACTCAGTGTATTACTAGTTTATTATGGATACAAGATGATGCAACCAAAAGATACCTTCATTGGAACCAAGAAGCATTTTGAAGTTATTTGGCTTAATCACTCATTATTTAATTGAGCATTTTACTTTTTGTTATTTGTCTTCTAGCTTCCCCTTTTGATTTCCTTTTTATCTAATTTGAACAAATTCAAGGGCACAAGAAAAAATGAGGGTATTGTGCTTGACTTTGAGAAGAGGCAAGATCAGAACTCCAAGGAAGTATCTCGGATCTATTTGAAGAAAGTACTTAAAAGGTATATTGGCCAACGTAGAAAGGAAAATGGTGTAACATTTTGCACAAGAGCTTTTCAGTGCATGGTCAATCTGAGACTCCTCCAAATCAATCATGTCAAATTGGTTGGAAATTTCAAGCTATTACCTGCTAAACTGAAGTGGCTGCAGTGCAAAGGTTGCCCTTTACAAGTTATTCCTCCAGAGTTATTGTCCCGAAAGATAGCGATTCTTGATTTATCGGAGAGCATGATTACACACGTCTGGAAGAAGAAAAAGTGGAATTGCTACCAGAAAAAGGTACGTGAATTAGTTCAACCAATCTCCTTTTTTACAACTTTGTTTGTTGGTAAGTAGGAAGAACAACAGGTCTCCTTTTTGAGAACTTTGTTTGGTTGGTTATTAAGTTGGAAGTACTATATGTCCCTTTAATCATCTATATGTGATTTTTAGGGTCTGTTTGATATGAAGGAAAATGTTTCCTGGAAAATGTTCTTTTGGAAAATAAGTGGTTTTCTTGCTTTTTTTCTGGTGTTTGATTAGTAACTAAAAAATTATCCCAAGAGCATTTATATGTAATCTAGGAAAACACTATGGGGGTGGATATGGGGGATCGGGGCGGCGGCTAGAGGCATTGGGTGGGGGTGGGGGTGAGGTTGAGGAGGAGACAATAAACTATGAACATGTTACACCCCGAAAATTTTTGCGTCACCAAGACTGTCGACGGCTTAGTATGAGCTCAAGGGAGAGCAAACTTATAAGGATTAGGGATGAAGATTATATTATTTGAGTATAAGGATATATATATATGGCATTTGGGATCGTATGAAGTAAATCAGTTAACAAGTTACTTGATGATAGCCCTCGTAACCATAAGTTAAGGGGGGCCCACCTGTCCGGATTTTATAAAGGACATATGAAGAGATATATGAGTAGTACATGTGAAGTTGAGCAAGTCCTAAGAAGAATCCTTAAGCCAAATATGGGTATAAGCCCTCCAAAAGGATGATTTAAAGATACGTTTTCGGATGACCTGATTTGGAGGGGACAAAACACTATTATACGTATGGAATTTGGAAAAACACAAAGAATGAAAGTTGTAGATAATTGAAAGAGCTTTCCAACCGTAGGTCGTAGGCCCTCACACCATACAAGGATCAAAATTTATGGTCATTTTAAGAACAAGACCTTAAGATGACAAAATGGTTCCGCGGGCCCCACATGGGGAGGTCGGTGAAACCGACCTAGGAGGGGTATAAATACCCCCATCAACCCCATTTTTTCAGCAAATCAATATTCCAAAAGGTCCTAGAAGTCTCTCAAAACATCTCCCAAACATTATAGTCCGATAAATCAAGAATTTAACAAGATTATGCCAAACAAGTCCGTGAAAGGTGATTGTTCTTGCCTCTACTTAAGCTTGGTATTTGAAAAGGTTGATGTGGCTGAGTTTATTCAAGTATAAGGTATGTTATTCATCCCATCTCTTATGTTGAGTTTATTTGAAGGTCTAGCAATCCTTAAAAATGAAAATAGTTATGGAGGAAAGGTCATAAAGTGTTGTGTTGTAGATGTTGTGTTCATGGGCTGTTTTGAACATGTTGTGGCCGTGTGGATGGACTTATTTATGCGTATAAAAATGGTATCTAACATTGTTGGCGTGTTGACGAGATTATAGTCCTTGATTGGGATGGAAGAAAGTGTATGTTATTGTTGTATGTTGAAAAACATCATGTGGGATGTTTATGGAATATATTGGTATGAATAATAGTGTTGTTGATGTTGGTATTATTGTTGTTGTTGATTGGTTGTTGAATTGTAATTTTGGACTAGGCATATAAACAGGGGAGATGCTGCCCGATTTCGGCAGAATATAGAATAGTTTGATTTGAAACTTGGAACAAGTGTGCAAAAAAGAGGTTAACGTTAGTGTGAATCCTTCTAAATGTAGACTTACGAGCTTGGACGAATAAGCGTAGCTAATAAGAGGTGGAACAGGTATGTTAAGGCTCGTCCCTTTCTTTCAAAGGCATGATTTCTATGATTACAATTCCATAAATGTTTTCATAGCCTCCTTATTTCCAAAAGTTAGATGTTCATGATTCCAAGGCATAACCCCTTTTCTAATAATTCATGAATGTTTTCAAAATGTTCGTATTTCCTAAACCAGAGGTTTATGACTCCGTAAGCTTTTATGACAACAACGATGGATATGTTTTACAATGACGACGATGATGTCAAGGGTGAAAATATTTCTATGATGACTATGATGAGAATGATTTCATGCTTAAAGGTTCCAAGTTTATGATTTCAATGACAATATAAGAATATTGAACTATTTCTTGATGCCTCAATTTTATTCATGGATGATGACTATTTTTTTTAAGATTCCAAAAGTATATGAATTGATGCCTGTGAGACAAAGCGACGATGATTATTTCATAATATAATCGGAGGTTACCGACCTTACGTCACTCCGATATAATTATGGCTTTTACTTGTCTCTCATGCATGCTTTATATATATATGTATGTAGTTTCTCACACCGCGCCGCGCTATAGTCGGCCGGGCAGACACGAAGATGTGCACACCACTGCAGTGGGCATGTTATGATATTGCCCCGGACGAGGGCTAATGATGATAACACCGAGCCTTAATGGCCGGGCATGATACTATATATATGACACCGAGCCTTAATGGTCGGGCATGGTACTATGTATATGTATAGAAATGGTTTTTTAAAAGGCTAAGCATGCATGACCTCCGCCTTACGAGGCATTCGGATGTACATGTTATCTCTCTTATTCCTAGTTACGTTTCATATCTATGTTATGTTGTTACTCATGCCTTACATACTCAGTACATTATTCGTACTGACGTCCCTTCTTGTGGACGTTGCGTTTCATGCCACGCAGGTGTAAACAGATGAGTAGAGGATATTGCTAGAAGATGTTCCAGCTAGATTGGCGAGCTCCATTTCTTTCCGGAGTGTTGCCGAGTCAGAGTATCTATGTTATGGTATATTGATTTATGTTAGAGACTTTGCAGACAGAGTCATGTATACAGTATGCCAGTCTTGTAAGCGGCTATTTAAGTCGATGTGTCATTATGCATTAATTTACAGATTCATATGATTACAAATTTTATTTGATTCGAGAAAGACGAAAAAAATGTTTTCGAAAAGCTTCCATTATGCATTTCATTTCATGACTTATGAGTCCTGTGAGATTATGAGTATAACGAGAACCAACGGTTTCTCTCGGCTCTAAGTAAGGGTTGGGTGCCCATCATGCCCTATCAGGATTGGGGTGTGACAAATTGGTATCAGAGCAGTTCGTCCTAGGGGTTGTCTGCAAAGTCGTGTCCGGTAGAGTCCTGTTTATGGGTCTGAAGACGGCCACACTTATAAACAGGATGCTGCAGGGCATTTAGGAATCATTGACCTTCTTTCTGTCTTAGATCATGCGATAGTGCCAAGTAATACGAAATGAGATCCCTTGTACTAACCTTTGATCTCAGCAGAAGCACAGTATCGACTGGAGAAGGTGAGTGATAATATGGGAAGTCACAGAGGTAAGTTTTGATATTTTTGTTCTTTTACCTGAAATTGGGAGCCCTGGGTGGCTGGGATATGTCGTGTATATATATGCCCTGTGAGGCATTGCTGGTAATTGCTGCATACAGGTTTTGGATAGTAAGAATTGTAAAGGAGACTCGGTCAGAGTTTTTCAAAATCAGGTCATTTAGTTAGGTACACCTAACACGAAGAAGCGTGGAAAGGAAATATCTAAATAGACAATAAGTGGGATGCGTTGTTTTAGAGGAGTCATGGATTTGGCATGGCATGAAGAATGATTGTGAGAAAGACGATTTGCAGTTCGAAGGATTAAAGTGGGTTACATTCGAGGTTTAGTAGGAGCAAGGCCTATTGGGGGATTCAGGGAAAGTCGACAAATGAGTTCTGCTGTAGATTATTATATAAGAATGGTGAGCGGAGATCCAGAGAGGCTGATAACCGAGTATTTATAAGTAACGGCGACGAAGGTGTGTTTGCTACCATCAGGAATCTAGAAATCTAGGATGAAAAGTAGTCATAAACATAGGTGAAAGGTGAATATTGGGGATTGAAAAGGCTACAATAGTAATTGTTAAAGGAGGGAGATGTGTTACGAGAATGTTTTGGAATTTATTAAGACTTCAACTTGATTTAGATTATGTGATGAAGGTCATAAGGTGAGGTGGATGAGATTATAACAGCATTAACACCCCGAATTTCATCAGGGTTTCAAGGTTAAGCATGCTAGGGTGAGAGAAATGTTAGGATAGGTGACCCCCTAGGAAGTGTATTAAAAGTCCTATAAATTTAGACACGAGAGACAAATGAGAAGCTGGAGTAGCCTAAAGGATGTTAGGGTATGCGGAGTGGTTAGAAACCTTAAAGAGGTCGCATAGGACGAGGCGGACCAAACCGGTGAAGAGAAAGAAGGTGCATCATAGCTCTAGAATTTGGGTGAGTTTGAATAGTGTTTGGAAATATTTTGTAAGCGAGATAGTAGTAATTATATATATATATATATATATACGTATGCATATGATGTCCCATACATGGCTATATGAGCGGGTATGTGTATCCCGGCAACCAACGTTGCGGTGGATGGAAGGCATTAATCGAATAGGGTAACGGAGTTCAAGGGACAAAACAAAAGATATGGTACAAATGTTACAGGGTAAGCTGACGCTGGTTCCACTACAGGTTAAGATTGGAAAGTCCTAATACAACGATATTTGGAAAAGAAAGAAAGTGAGTAGATGGAAGGTAAGGAGATCAAAATGTCGGAAAAAGTGAAAAGTAAGAAACATGAGTGAGTAAAGCCTCCAAGAGGGACGATGGGCAATCACGGGACTATTTAGGTAAAAAATTTTTTTTGAAGGTAAGCATGCGAATTGGATAAAGTGTGGCAGTATGGAACAAAAGAGGAATATGTGGGGTCAGAGAATAGGCTTCGATAAGTGGGGCTAAAAGGATAGTGACCACGACGAGGAATGGTAAGTAAGAGAAAGAATGGTTACGCCTTGCGACGATGTTAAGAGATTTCCAGCCCTTGAAAGGTTATATTAAGGGATAAGTTTGTGGTCAAAATTAAACATGGAGAAGCTTTCCAAAAGATGACATAAGAATAGAACGGATTTGCGCGTTTAAAGGAATATTTCACGAACTTCAGAGCCGATACTACACATAACAAGAGAAGAAAGGTGCTTGAGGAGGAAGAACTCAAGGAAGGCTAAGGATGAAAGTAGGAAAGGTATACTAATAGGCTGATCAAAGAAAAAAAAGAGTATTTAGGAGGAAAGTAACTGGAAATCTTTAACCATGGGAGTAAGAAGGATACTTTAACAAATTGGCGGTAGGAAACCGATTATTCATCGAGGAAAGAACAAGGATGATGAGTCGACCCAAGTGATTAGAAAATTAATGACATGGGATAAGAATTCATGTGTGGACCGTGAGATTTGAACATAAAGGAAATGGAATGAAATATAAGGAACGTGCATGGGAGACCGCTCGGCCGTAGCATCATAAAGATAGATAAAGGTTCGATGAATGAGGATAGAAATAAAGGTTCGATGAACGAGGACAGAGAGGGTGTAAACCGTAAGAATTCTGTGCTAAGAGCAAAAGTAGCAGAACACTCGAAATTTTTTTTTGGATGCATAGCTGCAACACAAACGCGTAGTTAAGAAGGATTATGAGTAAGTGAGCTAAGCGGGCGAAAGGACTAGTAGTTGATGGAAGGGTATGGAAATGTTGAAAAAAAATGAAAAACGATGATGATATAGACATAAATGGAAGAAGAACTCAGGATAAGAAGGATTCTAGATATGTTATAAGCAAAGTTGGGAATAGAAAAACAAGGAGTAATGTATAATCGAAGACTTCATAAAGGGCGTGGTGAATCTCGATGTCCCCATTAACTTGTAGGTCTGGAAAACCGTTAGTCATAAAAAGACAGAGGTGTGAAAAGACGGAAAAGAAGGCATCGGAATTGGATACCCTTATGAGTATTCCAATTGAACACAAGAGTGTGACTAGCAAAGAGGATAAATAAGGCAGACCATACGATGACGGAACCCCGGCCTTAAGAAGATAGTGAAGGGCGATAGATAATTATCGAAGACGATGGGTACTCGAAGACTATTGGCGTATAAGGATCTCCTTAATAAGAGGGGAAGAACATACTAGACTTGAAATGAGCTATGACGTTTCGAGCTCCATAAAAGGAGATTTATTAGCTCGAGGCCAAGGTTCGAGGTGTGTAGGCATATTGTGAAGGTAACGAAAAGACGTAGAAATGAATTGACAATAAGTGTACCACGAGGTAGACATAGGGAGCAAATATGGAAGACACCTGAAGAGGATGCTTCATGCCGACATGAGCTAAGATATTTCTAGACCATGATTTGAACCCCTCGCATCGAGCAAAATTGCGTAGTTCCTAAGTATGCAGCGACGTGTGCTAAAGGGGAATAAAGAGAACAAGAAAGGTCTACGAGCCAAGTACACAAAGGATAATGGAGAGGATGATGGACCCAAAGGACACTTCGGACGATAACGATTATTATAAAAAAAAAAGGAACAACGATTGATAGTTTGGAAAATTTTGAAGGAAAGAAAGAACGCTGCTCCTACGAATGAAAATAAAAGATTTCACCAGATATTAGAAAAACTTCATGGATCGGCAATTCTACTGAACATGAGAGCATGTGCTATGGAATTACATGAACCGTCAACGTGAAGCTATGCCCAACTATAATTGTAAAAAAAAAAGCCACATCAGAAAGTTAACAAGGAATGACGACTGACAAAGTGATCGCTGGTACAAAGAAATCAAATCTAGATATATATGTTGTAAGAGGGTCGTAATGGAGTAAGAATTGTCGTAATCCTATGCTTCTGGGTTGAATAGCGAGATTTGGGAGCAGGAAGCTAAAGAAAAAGTTGTGGCAGGAGCCCAGGGATTTAGGTTGAGCTCGGATTATAAGTTTGTCATAAGTGTAACTGGACTACGAAGGATAATAAATGGCAAAGAAACATTACGTATATACGTATTTTGGATATTGATATAACTGGCCTTGGAAAGGAACATAACCATTACACTCATTAGCGACAAAGTCATGATTGGAAAAATATTTAGAATGTAAGATTAAGAGGGATAGTGACAAGATGTAAAAGAACAGGGAGCCGAACTAATGAACTGCAGGGAGTCGATGCAGTGTATGTCTAAGATCAACAGGTATAAAAAGGATAGCCCGAGATGGTACCGAAGAGATAAACGCAAAGAGTGTGCCGTATATGAACAAGGTAATTGCCCACTAGCAGGGAAACAAGGAGCGAGAAAAAGAGAATACTTACAGGACGATGAATAGTTATGGTACGATAAGCAAGACTAAAATAATGGAAACAAAATGAGAGCGAGATGCTAGTTAATTTCCGACCATGTACATGAGGACAAGAAAGTGAAAGAAGATGACTGAAGGCAATGAAAAAGTTAAAGGAGGATGGGAAGAAGCTGAACCAAGTTATAGTCTAAGCAAACGGTAATCGGGACCTTAGGAAAGAATAACGGTTCTAAGGAATCAAATATGGTGTTGTGGGTTAGCAATACTGCAACATTCGAGGACGAATGTTTCTAAGGGGGGAAGGATGTTACACTCCGGAAAATTTTGCGTCACCAAGACTGTCGACGGCTTAGTATGAGCTCAAGGGAGAGCAAATTTATACAAGGATTAGGGATGAAGATTATATTATTTGAGTATAAGGATATATATATATGGCATTTGGGATCGTATGGAGTAAATCAGTTAACAAGTTACTTGATGATAGCCCTCGTAACCATAAGTTAAGGTGGGGCCCACCTGTCGGGATTTTATAAAGGACATATGAAGAGATATATGAGTAGTACATGTGAAGTTGAGCAAGTCCTAAGAAGGGCCCTTAAGCCAAATACGGGTATAAGCCCTACAAAAGGATGATTTAAAGATACGTTTTCGGATGACCTGATTTGGAGGGGACAAAACGCTATTATACGTTTGGAATTTGGAAAAACACAAAGAATGAAAGTTGTATATAATTGAAAGATATTTCCAACCGTAGGTCGTAGGCCCTCACACCATATCAGGATCAAAATTTATGGCCATTTTAAGAACAAGACCTTAAGCTGCCAAAATAGTTCAGCGGGCCCCACATGGGGAGGTCGGTGAAACCGACCTAGGATGGGTATAAATACCCCCATAAACCCCATTTCTTTCAGCAAATAAATATTCCAAAATTTCCTAGAAGTCTCTCAAAGCATCTCCCAAACATTATAGTCCGATAAATCAAGAATTTAACAAGATTACGCCAAACAAGTCCGTAAAAGGTGATTGTTCTTGCCTCTACTTAAGCTTGGTGTTGGAAAAGGTTGATGTGGCTGGGTTTCTTCAAGTATAAGGTATGTTATTCATCCCATCTCTTATGTTGAGTTTATTTGAAGGTCTAGCAAACCTTAAAAATGAAAATAGTTATGGAGGAAAGGTCATAAAGTGTTGTGTTGTAGATGTTGTGTTTATGGGCTGTTTTGAACATGTTGTGGCCGTGTGGATGGACTGATTTATGCATATAAAAATGGTATCTAACATTGTTGGCGTGTTGACGAGATTATAGTCCTTGATTGGGATGGAAGAAAGTGTATGTTGTTGTTGTATGTTGAAAAACATTGTGTGGGATGTTTATGGAATATATTGGTATGAATAATAGTGTTGTTGATGTTGGTATTATTGTTGTTGTTGATTGGTTGCTGAATTGTAATTTTGGGCTAGGCATATAAACAGGGGAGATGCTGCCCGATTTTCGGCAGAATATAGAATAGTTTGATTTGAAACTTGGAACAAGTGTGCAATAAAGAGTCTAACGTTAGTGTGAATCCTTCTAAATGTAGACTTACGAGCTTGGACGAATAAGCGTAGCTAATAAGAGGTGGAACAGGTATGTTAAGGCTCGTCCTTTTCTTTCAAAAGCATGATTTCTATGATTACAATTCCATAAATGTTTTCATAGCCTTCTTATTTCTAAAAGTTAGATGTTCATGATTCAAAGGCATAACCCCTTTCCTAATAATTCATGAATGTTTCCAAAATTTTCGTATTTCCTAAACCAGAGGTTTATGACTCCGTAAGCTTTTATGACAACAACGATGGATATGTTTTACAATGACGACGATGATGTCAAGGGTGAAAATATTTCTATGATGACTATGATGAGAATGATTTCATGCTTAAAGGTTCCAAGTTTATGATTTCAATGACAATATAAGAATGTTGAACTATTTCTTGATGCCTCAATTTTATTCATGGATGATGACTGTTTTTTTTAAGATTCCAAAAGTATATGAATTGATGCCTTATGAGATTTATGATCTTATTCTATGTTTTCTCTTAATGCTATTCTTCATTGATAGTCTCACCTTATAATAATTGTTCCTTCAAGGTGAGACAAAGCGACGATGATTATTCCATAATATAATCGGAGGTTACCGACCTTATGTCACTCCGATATACTTATGGCTTTTACTTGGCTCCCATGCATGCTTTATGTATATATGTATGTAGTTTCTCACACCGCGCCGCGCTATAGTCGCCGGGCAGGCACGTAGATGTGCACACCACTGCAGTGGGCATGTTATGATATTGCCCCGGACGCGGGCTAATGATGATAACACCGAGCCTTAATGGCCTGGCATGATACTATATATATGACACCGAGCCTTAATGGCCGGGCATGGTACTATGTATATGTATAGAAATGTTTTTTTAAAAGGCTAAGCATGCATGACCTCTGCCTTACGAGGCATTCAGATGTACAGGTTATCTCTCTTATTCCTTGTTATGTTTCATATTTATGTTATGTTGTTACTCATGCCTTACATACTCAGTACATTATTCGTACTGACGTCCCTTCTTGTGGACGCTGCGTTTCATGCCACGCAGGTGTAAACAGATGAGTAGAGGATATTGCTATAAGATGTTCCAGCTAGATTGGCGAGCTCCATTTCTTTCCGGAGTGTTGCCGAGTCAGAGTATCTATGTTATGGTATATTGATTTATGCTAGAGACTTTGCAGACAGAGTCATTTATATAGTATGCCAGTCTTGTAAGCGGCTATTTAAGTCGATGTGTCATTATGCATTACTTTACAGATTCATTTGATTACAGATTTTATTTGATTCGAGAAAGATGAAAAGAATGTTTTCGAAAAGCTTCCATTATGCATTTCATTTCATGACTTAAGAGTCCTGTGAGATTATGAGTATAACGAGAACCAGCGGATTCGCTCGTCTCTAAGTAAGAGTCGGGTGCCCATCATGCCCTATCAGGATTGGGGTGTGATAGAACACCACTTATGGAACTTATTTTCCATACTTCAATTAGGAAAGTGATATTCCTTATTTTGAAGAAACTTGTTTTCCTAGAGAAAATATTTTTCCAAAACATTTAGACCAACCAAACATGGAAAATTGGAAACCATTTTCCTCCATACCAAACACAACCTTAAATTCACAAGCTTTGCCACGTAAGTGGCTAATGGTTTTTCAAGTTCTATGAAGCTAAAAGAAACAAAGGAAAGGTGCATTTGTTATTCTTTTTAATTGAAATTGTTATATCCCGTATTTTGTACATTCGGATATGTCAATGTTACACCCCCGAAAAAAATTTCGCGCTACAAAATCATAGACGGCGTGGTACGAGCTCGAAAAGGAGTTAAGCCAAACAAGGATTAAGGATGAATATTGGGTGATCTAAGTCTAAGAATATATACACATACGACATTTGGAGACAATATGGTGTGAATTGGTTCATAAGTTATTTAACGAAAAACCCTCGTTACAGTAAGTTAAGGTGGGGACCACACGTCGGGACCTTACAAAAGACATATTAATAGATATATCGGTAGTACATTTGAAGTTGAGCATGTCATAAGAAGGACCCATAAGCCAAAAATGAGTGTAAGCCCTCCAAAAGGACGATTTAAGAAAACGTTTTCGGATGACCTGACTTGGAGGGGCAAAAATGGCATTATAGGTTTGGAATTTGGGAAAATGCCCAGAAATATAAATTGTAGATAATTGAAATAGATTTCCAACGGTAGGTCGTGGGACTATAGGTAACATCGGGATAAGGAGATATGAACATTTTAAGGCAGGAGGGTCGAGTTGAACAGTAAATCCGGCCCAACCTGAATCCAATTCGGGTCAGGCCCATTACCCACGCTTTTTAATAGAAAAATTCAGTTTATCTCCCTCATTTTCAGACCAAGAGGACCTGGAAAACTCTAGAGAAAAAGAGAGAGGAGAGCCTAGAGAGAAAACCAGTTTTTGACCAAAATCGGAGCCCCGAATCCCGAAGCCCATGAAGAGAAAAGTGTTCTACGTCGCGTTGCCTTCGATTTGAGCTAAAAATCAACTAAAAATAAGAGGGTGGACATGGTGGCTGTGCACTTAAGGTATGAATAAGGCTCTTTTTCATTGTTAACAAGTTTATTTAGAGTTTTAACGGATTAGAACGAAGAAAATAGCGTGATAAATTCGTTTGTTGGTATGGTTGAATTGTAGAATGGGGTTTGAAGAAAATTTTGGATGAAAACAAATGTATTTAACTTGTAGAATGTGGAGGATGTTGTTATTGATGTTGTTACTGTTAATTTTGACCTCTTTGCGGAAATAAAATTATTAAATAGTTATATCGCGAATTGGTTGGTTGGGAAAATTTGGAAAATAATGTGCGGGCTGTTTTACGGCATATGTTGGTGTTGGAAATGATGTTAATATATTTGGTATTGTTGTTGATGTGTTGGTTGCTGAATTGTAATTCTGGGCTAGGCATATAAACAGGGGAGGTGCTGCCAAAATTTCTGTAGGCAAATGTTAATTCAAGATTGAACTCCTAAGGGCTTATGGTTAATGTTTGGTATCTGTGACCAATTGTAGATTTTGGAGAATTTGGAACTTGAATTTGGAGTAGCATAAAAAGCGGAAAAGGTATGTAAAGCTATCCCTTTTCTTCTCTTGGCATGTCCTAGGTGTACTAGATTCGGATTTGAGCCTCGTAGGTTATTCTGCTCATAGGAATGCGAGTCTGAATTTTGGTACTATTCATTCAGCACAATTGAATTATAGCCCTTAAGTTTTGTTGGAAAACTGTTCAAACATCCATAACCCGTACAGACGTGATAGGCTCTCTCTGAAACCTGATGACTCCATAGAGTCCAATGTTTGTAATTTATATCCGCCACCTCGACTTGACCCGAGGTGGGCCCACAAGTTCCGAAACTTCCTTCGTTTGTCTCACTTGAGCTATTTTTGTATGATATAAAAGTAAGACTTTCGTCTATGAATCTAAGACTCCGTTTGATTCGTTCCATAAGTCACTGGAAAGCTCCTTAATGTGAATATCCTGATGGGAGCATGTAATTCGATATAAGGAGTCTGCTATGAGTAATCTGATATAAGTATGTTGATAGAAATATCCTGACACAAGTAATCTGATATAAGTACCCGAAATAAGTATTTGGTTATAAATAATCCGTTACGAATATCCTGATAATACGCACCTAGTTTCTTACTAATCCGCTCGTATATATGCTATGATCTCTTTCACCGAGTTCCGGGCCGGTATGTATCGTGCGTATGGTTCGCCGAGTCCCTTGTCTAGGGGTCGGGTTCCATGTATGTAATTTCGAAGTATGATGTGTCCGGCTCTGGGGTACTGTGGTATATGTCCGTCCCCGGTTGCCGTGTATATGAAGTATGATGTGTTCGGTTCCGGAGTACTGTGGTATATGTCCGTCTCCGGTTACCGTGTACGGTTCTGGGGTACTGTGGTATATGTCCGTCCCCAGTTACTGTGTATATGGATTATGATGTGACTGGTCCCCGGGTTCTCGTGGTATATGTCCGGTTTCCGAGATACCGTGTACATGTTATGAAATCTTCTGGAGTATGGTGAGTTATGGCGCCAGAGACGGGAGTGGCGACCATGTTCCTGTGCCCTTTGCGTGACTTTGATATGCATCAATTGTGATTGAAAAGTAAGTATTCTGATATTCTGGATAAGCTACTTACCTTCTGTATTTTTCCTGATATACGATTCTTGTGTGATGCATGATTCCAGTATGTGTGATATTGACCGCTGGACCCTTTACCGCGGTATGTGCGACATTGACCGCTGGACCCCTGACCGCGGTATGCCGCACTATGTGATATTGACCGCTGGACCCCTGACCGCGGTATGTCGGGTTTGAGATGCTAACCGCTGGACACTTGGCCGCGGTATGTGTGATAGTGACCGCTGGACTTTTGGCCGCGGTAATTGTGTGTTTGATTTTCTGTGTGTATGAGACGGAAATGTTTTTCAAAAGAAAGCAAAGCATTTCGGCATTTTGATTGTCGTATTTGCCTTCCGGAACCTCTTATGTATGACTTGTACGTCAGATGCAACACTTTGGTATTCTGGTTATTGTGCTCACCTTCTGTACATTTTACTTCGGTTATGACTTCGTTTTCTGTGTTTCATGCCTTACATGCTCAGTACATATTCCGTACTGACCCCCTTTCTTCGGGGGCTGCGTTTCATGCCGCGCAGGTACTGCCAGATAAGTTGAAGATATTATGGAAGATGTTCCAGCGAGAAGGGCAAGCTCCATTTGCTCCCGGAGAACTGCCGAGTCAGAATATATGTGTTAAAGGTTCTGTTAATGTTAGAGACTTTGCAGACAGAGTCGTGGGTATGGTATGTCGGTTTAGTAAGCGGCTCCATCAGCCGATATGTCGTTTCGTATCACGTTATAAAGTCCGTATGATTACAGATTTGTTTGACTTGAAAGCTACAATATATATATATATATATATATATATATATATATATATATATGTTTCAGCAAGTTTTACCTATCACATTCTATTTGATTAAAAGTCCGGAAAGATTATGTACGAAATGAAAGTCTGTGGGTTCGCTCGGCTCCGGATATGGGGTCGAGTGCCCATCACACCCTAGTGAGATTAGGGTGTGACTTGCTTCGTCTTCCCCTACCTAGCTAGGCGCTAAAATCTCCTTTTCCTTAATGTTTAATTTCTTGGCTTTACTGTTTACTGATCTCAAAGGGTTATTCTGCAAGTCTTTATTTATTCTTTTTTTTAATTTTTTTTTGGCGATGACTAAGAAAATCTTCATCTGTTAGATGGCAAAGCAGCTGAAAGTTATGAATCTACATAGTTGTCGCCAACTTAAGGAAATCCCTGATTTATCTGGACTTCAATTGGAGAAGCTGATTCTTGACCAATGCAAGGAACTGGTTAAGATCCATCCATCAATTGGAGGCTTGACTACGTTGACCCATCTAAACATGAAGGACTGTCACAGCATTTTGGCATTTCCAGATGATGTGTCCGGATTGAAACGTCTTGAAGTACTTATCCTATCTGGTTGCTCGAGTCTAAAAGAATTAGCAGAGGACTTGAGTGGCTGGAAATATTTGACAGAGCTTCTTCTAGATGGTACAGCAATAACAAAGCTACCTAACTCTATCTTCCACCTGAAGAAGCTTCAGATGTTGAATTTCAATGATTGCCGGTGTTTGGAGTTGTTGCCTATAGCTATTGGGAATCTAAGTTCGCTGAGAGAGCTCTCTTTTAGTGGATCAGATTTAAAGGAACTGCCTGATTCCATTGGAAATTTGAAAAATCTTGAGGCATTGAACCTGAATAACTGTTTGAATCTCCAACAACTCCCAGCTTCAATTGGAAGCCTTAAGAGTTTGGGTTACCTATATATGGCTGAAACTGCTGTTTCAGAATTACCCGATGAAATTGGAATGCTTTCAAACTTAAAACTACTGAAGATGAGAAAGAAACCACAGCCTAGAGAGGATGAACTGCTGGACATGGAAGGCTTGCATGTTGGCTAAAGCACTAAACGCGTTAATCTTCCAGAATCATTTTTGAATCTCTCATCCTTGGAAGTCCTAGATGCTCATGCATGGAAATTCTCTGGCAAGATTTCTGATGATTTCCAGAAGTTGTCTGCTTTGGTAAAGCTCGACCTTGGACACAACGATTTTTGCAGCCTCCCTTCGAGCATGAAAGGACTTTGTGTTCTCAAGCATTTGCTTATCCCGAACTGCAGAAAGCTCAAGTTTCTTCCTGAACTTCCCTCAAGTTTGGAATGGTTAAATGCTGCAAACTGCTCTGCATTGGAACGTATAGCTAGCATATCAAATCTGGAATATTTGGAACAACTCCAATTCAGCAATTGCAAGAAGATAATAGATATTCCTGGCCTTGAAAGCTTGAAATCTTTGGTAAGGTTGTATACAGTCGGTTGCAACGCGTGCTTACCTTCCATAAAAAGACGGATTTCTAAGGTTCTTTCTCCTTTTCTCCTCCCTCTCACTCTCATACATCAAGATTATATATACGTTTTTATATCAAGTTAACTAAGACTCTGAATGCAGGATTCTCGAAGGCATATAAAGTATCTCTGTGTTCCAGGGAGTGACATTCCGGATTGGTTTATTCAGGAAGTACCTAACGTCTCAACTCGCAAGCACCGTGATATCAAGGGTGTGATCATTGGAGTAGTTCTCTCTCTAGACCAACAAGTAGAGGACAATTTCAGACACAGAGTCCGAGCAATCGTGGATTTTCAAGCAACAGTTACCACACCAGGTGATGCTGAACCTAAACTTAAGAAAACTTTGAACTTGGAGGAGGTTCCTGATACAGATGAAGATCAGCTTTATTTATGTCGATTTCACGAGTGCAGTGATTTTATATTCATGTTGGAAGAAGGCGACAGGGTGCAGGTTGCAATTAGAGAGAGTCCACGTTTTAATGGCCTCAAACTGAAGAAGCATGGGATGCACTTGGTTTTCGAAAATGAGGATGATTTCGATGCTAATGATGAGGATTTGTTTGATGAATCTCAGCAGTCTGTTTCGAAGAAACTTGCTAACTTTTTTAATTCATTATGAAACAGTTCATAGCCGAAATGAATTCAGCATACAGAGTTGAGTCTAAGAATTGGACTATATAAAGACATTTATAAATGTGTATATACTAAATGATTCGTCTATACTGGTGGCCTGGCAAGCTTATTCAGAGTAAACATTGGTGCAGATGGATTGATTGTGATAACTTGTACCTTTAACTAGCTACTGACAATTTATTTTATATTACAACTCAGAAAATTAACAGGCCGTTAGTTATGCAGATTTAGTTATTTCATCTTTTACCCTGCATAAAATAATACAAAAATTGACTCTATGCGAGATTGTAAACTGGTAACCAAACACTGTACTTGGTGTGTTGAATTTTTTCCACAACAAACTAAAATTCTACCAAGCATAGTACTAGTTATGCTGGTTTTAATGCATAAATAATTCATTTCCCAACCAACAAGTTGTTGGCAACAACCAAATGACCCCTGAACGCGTGTGAGTGCAATGTAGCACAAGACACTACTAAAAAAACAGGAATTTTCGACCAAAAATTTCGACCACACGAGGTCGAAAAAGCCTTTATTTCGATCATTTTTTCGACCACACGCGTAGGTCGATAACAGCTTGATCGAAATCACATTCTACCGAAATTAAGGGAAAAATTGTTTTCGACCACATGTGGTCGAAAAAATTATTTTTCTATTAAATTATATTTAACTTTTTCGACTACGTGTGATCGAAAACATTATTTATATTTAAATATAAAAAGAAAATAAAAATTCAATTTCGACCACATGTGGTCGAAATTGTAAAATGGGCCGAGAATTTCGACCACATGTGGTCGAAATCTGGCAAGAATCTTGCAGAATTTCGACCACATGTGGTCGAAATTGAATTTTTATTTTCTTTTTTTCGACCTCATGTAGTCGAAATTGTGAAATATCTGGGCTGATTTCGACCACCTGTGGTCGAAAATCTGGAATATTTTTTCCAGCATTTGCCAGCTTTTGGCAGCCCACCTGCCAATTTCCAAATAATCAAATCATCAACCAAAATAGTCATCCATTTCATCAACAATGCTACACAACAACCATAAACAATGTTCAAACACTTGAACACTTAAACATTGTCCATTCAAACACTTATAAACAATCAAATTCAACCTCAAAGTACTTAAAATTAAAAATTACATTCAAACACTTAAACATCATAAATTACATTCAAACATCATAAACATCATTCAAACACTTAAACATTATAAACTTAAAAGTACTTCTAATTCGAACTAAAACTACATTCAAACCCTTAAAGATAATATACATATCCATTTAAACATATCCATCATAAACTATTAATTTGGGCTTGCATACCCAACATCCTAGCCTCCGAGAAATTAAGTGTTCTTGTTAGCTGAGCAACTTGATGCTTCATAGCTTCATACTCCTTATAATCAAGAAAAAAGAAAAATCTCATCAGACAACAACATCGTATGTCTAATATATTTGCCAACTCCTAGCAAAAAAGTAAATAGAATTTTAACAACCTCCAGAATATAGGTCCCTTGCTCTGCATTTTCACAAAAGGTAATGCCAAGTTTTGACTTCTTTCCACAGTTCCCTCCAGAAGCAAGGATCCCAAACTAAAGCAAGTCCAATAATCAGGAGGAAACGAGGTGGAAAATACCTTCAACATGACCATACCATTTTCACATATAGTTTCACTTGTCTTTGCGACAAAAAATAAATCTGAAAATTAAGCTTCGCGACCTTGTTGAGCGCTCATGCTTCAAAATCTGCAAATACAAATATTCAAGAATAAAACCCCTTAGTTAAACCTTTTAAAATCATGCATAGCATGTGTGATAGCCGCTCTCTGCAATTGCAACTTTAAAAGAGAAGAATCTTTAGGTATATGTTTTATTGAAGTCAATAAAATATCCAGCTTCCCACAAAAATAATTAAGAATCCTTCCATCATTTTCCTCTATTTTAATTCAATTTTACAGCTCTTACATTCAAAGGATTTGCAGTTTGGGTTGTCACAGCATACCTTTACCTTCACTATCAAAGAATAAATTTCAAATTTTTCTCTCATCTTAGTTATGCCAACTTAAACCAAGAAATACAACTAAATGTAGAATAAATATTAAAGACCAATTAAAAGAATACAACGAAGCATCAAACTCTTGGATCGCTTCTATTATTCTCACAATCAAAAAAATTTAAAATGTTAGTTTTATTTGTCTTCTGTTCAAGAGCAACACTATGTATTATACCAAGAAAAGGAATGTATTCCATCAATGCCAAATTGAATGTTTACCTCTTGAACTGACCTACAAGGACAAAATCTGGTATTTAGGATTTGTCTCTTCGACAAATTGTGAAACACTTGACACCACATATTTTGGTAATTTTAATAGGCCTGCAAAATATGGGCTGTAGAAGCTCCATATAGAAAAAAGGATAGAAATAGGAAAAAGAAGAGTAGATAAGGTGAACATCATGGCTCTTACCATTAGCAGAAGAATGCAATCATCTGATCTTGAGTAGGTAACCATTATGGCTCTTACCAAAATACAGAAGTAATTTAAAGATAGAGAAAAGCCAAATAATTTTATACCATCTTTCAACAATAACACCACAGCAAAAAAAAGCATCACATTATAGGATTTCAGGGATCATACTCACTTGTTCACAATAGTAACTCCTTGCAAGCTTTCGATAAGCTAAACAAAAGCTTTTGCAAAGCTAAAACAAGAAAAAATGGAGAATCAAAAACATATCATGAATGCAATGAATGTATCATTTTCAAACAGGAAAAAAAATGCTCCATATCAAAGAAGTATCATACCCGATTTGCAAAAAGGTTTTCTTTTTTTCTGTTCTTGAATACAGCCAACTGAAATTCTTCCTGTACCACCAACATGATTTTCAAGAGAATTAGAAAAACAAAACCAAGTACGTAGAAGGAATATATAATCCCATAATTCCATCTTCAGAAGTTGCTGCAGCAAAATTTTTAGCACAAAACAGTTTGATATTTTGCATTTAGTAGAAATTAACGGTAAAAATAAGCAAGGATGAGATATACTCCAAAGACAATAGACTTCAAAAAACTGATAAGGTAAGCTAGACTTGCAAACAAAGCCATGTTGATTCTGTCACATGTAGCTTTGACAATCAATGGTTTGCCGTTTATGTGGAAAAGAGAACTCCACCAAATATCTCACGGAAATAACATTTTCACTCTCTCAAAAATAACTCTTTCATCCCATGATCGAGTAACCATCAGAAAAGACAATTATGATTCCTGTTGTAGCTGAGTCAAGGAAAGTTTCCCAACGCCTACCAAATGTCATGATTTGAGATACTTCCAGTAAGGTTTCAAGTTTCCATCCCTTTCAATCATTTAAATAAAGTATAACTAACTTATGATTTCAACAAAAGGTCAAAGGAGAACAAGGAAACTCAAAAAGATGCGGGTGAAAGACGCAGAACTTAGCCTAGTATTGCACTAACTCATGAACCAATCCATCTGGAATGATGCAGCAGGAAGTTACAACCCCACATTGAAAGCCAGTAAAAGTATGTTTGGGCAATTAAGGGAAGACTACCTTGCTTATTAGCCCGTCATCTATTACGGAACTGCTAATATTCTTGAACAGCTCAAATAATGCTTCAACTTCGCTCACACTAACTGCAAAAAAGGAAAATAACAGAGAGGAAAACATATGAACCTCTTATTCATTATGCCTAACGCCAACATAAGGCATCCGAATTCATCATAGTTAAACAATCTATGTTTTATAAAGGTGGCATCCAGACCAATTTAATTTCAATATTTCATTCAATTTCAATTCAAAACCCTTAAAAAATAACATGATATAAACCCTAGAACAATTACTGGGATTTAAAAAAAGGTTATCAAATCTACTAAATATAGAAGGTAATGCAACTAACAACATGGTATTGAAATACAAGCTGGCCGGGACACCACGGTTATAAAAAAAATATTGTCAAAAAATTCGAAAGTTGGCAATTTATTCACTCCCTTTTTTTTTTTGATGCCAACTTTAAGCTATCCTATACAAAATCATTTTAGATGCAACGATAGATGAAACTAAAGCAGAAAAGATGCTTATCAGAGTCCAGAAATGATGAATCAACCACAGATCAACGTGTATAAGTAAAGAAAACATTTATGCATTTACCAGTTTTAAAGTTGTCCCAATGAATGTATTGTCAAAAAAACTCAAAAGGGGGCAAATTTATTCACTTTTTTAAACACCAAATTTGAGCTATCCTATACAAAATAATTTGAAATCAACCACAGATTCAACAAAGAAAAGTTATCAAACCTATTAAATATGGAAGGCAATGCAACTAATAACATGGTATTGAAATACATTCTTGAGAACTAGTTCAATTTAGGGCTTGTATTCATGAGATTGAAAAAAAAAATACCTGCTGCTCGAAAACGGCGGTGGAGACGCTGCTGGTCGGGAAAGGAGGTGGCTGCGAGTTAAGCGTCGACGGTGGTGGGGCAGTCGGGTGGGGGGAGGCGTAGAGAGAGGAGAGGGAGAGAGGAAAGAGAGAGAAAGAGAAGGAGCAAAAATAAAACAAAAAGAGACCCAATTGGAATTAAAAAAAATCTGTTCAAATTTTCGACCACATGCGGTCGAAATTAGTTTTTTGTTTTTATTTTTTAATTAATTGTTTTATATTTATATAATTTAATTATGTATAAAATATTTTTTTCCCATTTATTATTTGTACAAAAATTAATTTCGACCACACATGGTCGAAATTCACTTTTCCAGTTAAAACATCGACCCAGTGTGGTCGAAATTCTATAAAAAATTTAATAAAAATTAAATTCTGTAAATTTCGACCACTTGTGGTCGATTTTTTTTCGACCAAAATTGTGGTCGAAATCTTTTGGTCGAAAATGCCCCTTTTTTTAGTATTGAGACTTCATTGAATCTTATCTTCCAATTTCAATATCCCACCAATGGTTGCCTTGTTCATCTTTTAGCTGGCTCTCTTTCTTCCCATAATTCAGATTTCTAGACATGGAGAATTCTTCATCTTCATTTCATGACATTAATTTCTTTGGTACCACATTTTCCTCATAATTAGCATTCTGATCTTCGAGCCAAGTAAAAGGATTTCAATTTAGTTTATCAAGTTTACCGGGCATGGAAGCACTCACGCTAATGCATCTAAAGAACGGTTGCGGGCAAGTGATTCTGGAAGACCCTAGACTCGCTCTAATCCCTTCCTCTGATGCCTTGAAAAGTTGTTAAGAATTTAATTAGTAGATACACATAATTTTCCCTGACAAAAATACCAGAAAATAAGAAGTCTAGAAGGAAAAGGGATTTGCATGTCACCATTTCAAGTTTGAATTTTATGTAAAAGAAGATGAAGACTGCCCAAAGAAAGTCTCTCTCTCTCTCTCTCTCTCTCTCTCTATATATATATATATATATATATATATATATATACCAGTCAAAATTTTAATGCGTTGTAATTGCATTTTTTAGATTTTGTAACTCTATTGAATTAGATTAATCTCTTGAGAACACCATCAGAATCACGCTATGTATCACCTTGATAAAAATCAAATTCCTTGCACGCTCAAGGGATGATTTTTTTTTTTTTACACCATAGTGGAATGTAGAAAAGCCTCACTTTTCGTATAGAGGAATTAGATGGTTTTATAAAGGCAGAATACTTAAAAGACCCTTCCAAATTTGTGTATTTTATTTAAACTCCTCGTAAATTATGGCTGGTCTCAATTAACCCTTGTACTTGTCTTTTTTATTTTTTATTTATTTTTTAAATAATCTTTACCCCCTCAAATAACGACCGGTCCAAATTACTCTCTTTACTTGGCTTTCCTATAATCCAAATGATTTCAAATGTCATTTGACGCGTGAGAGTGTAAAATAACAGTCACATCATATTATAATCTGATTTGTAAAAAGAACCTAAAATATCGTTTCCTTTATTTTTAGCCATTCTAATTACTATTTCCTTATCTCCTTCCATGTATCTCCATTAAAATACAACCCAATATTTTCTTCTTTTACCATTTTTCTTTTGAGGGGTAACGATTATAGAAACGTCAAGTATAGAGGGGTAATTAGGACCAATTATTCTTTGAGGGGCAATGATTATAGAAAATCCAAGTACATGAGGATAATTAGGACCAAGTATAGTTTAAGAAGGATTTGAATCAAGAGCAAAGCCTATTAGATACGGCGCCAGAACTCAATCATGACTTTTTTCTTAAACTCTTTATTATATTAAGAAATCTATCAAATATACAGAAATATTTAATTGTGAACCAACTAACTAAGACAAGCTACGAGTTTTGTGGTAAATTCAGAACTCAAGACTTTAAATCCTGACTCTGTCTATAAATTCTGAATAAAATGCACCAAATTTAGATAGGTCTTTTGGTATTCTGCCTTTTATAAATTATCCTATAGTTGATTATGTTAAAGGATTTTTATGCTTGTGGAGTACAAGGGTGCAATACCTATTATTCATAATTAACATGAAAAGTAAGATTTCATTCTTGCATAAATTCCCTTGACAACGAAACCTTTTGTTACTATACATAATACATTAGGTTTAGAACCATATACAAAGAAGTATAAATTTCGAGGATTAATCTTTCGTTCGTAAACCTTTATGATATTGAGTTTTCACTATAATCACAAGTGAATCATGGCAAAAAATGCACCTTACTTTTTCCCATTACTACAGGAGGAGTTTGAATTGATGGAGATATTATTTTTTTTAATTATTATTGCAACAATAAACTAGGAATTTAATGTTGGAATCTAAGATTTCAAAATTTTCTCGTTGTGGAAGTTAGATGTAAGTATGTAATCCTGAAGATAAGGTTTTAGAACTTAATAGGAAAAGGGGAAAATTAGCAGCTATATATATTTACTGCTATTTATTTTGACTAATTCTATTTTGTTTGGAACGTAAAATGTAGTTGGACTCATCTTGGCTTTCTTTATATCAATCATAACTTGCATATCTAAAGATTTTATTTATTACTACACTACGCGTGGTACTTTCTTTTTGATGTTATTTTCAAGTTCTTTTATGAAATTTTTATTATGGTGTCGTAAATAAAAAAGAGTACAAGTCCTAGAAGGAAAAGGAGAAAAACAATTATACATACACATAAAAGTTCCAAAAGGAATAGAAAATGAAGAAAAAAAATACAAAAGCTAGCTGAACACAATGGAGGGTTTTCTCATGGAAGTGAAGAAGATGAAGAGCACTGCAGAAACAAAACCTGAAATTCCTCTCTCTCTCTCTCTCTCTCTCTCTCTCTCTATATATATATATATATATATATATATATGCAAATCCACTAGGCGAGGTGTCTAGGGCTAGTTTTTTATTTATATAATAAAAGCGAAACGCAAAGGAAAAGTACAAGCAAGGAGGGGCAAAACTTTACCTTACTAATCCTATTGAGGTGTAAAAAACCTCTACTAACTAACATGCATGTAAAAATTAAGAAGAAGAAAGCACTAAATATTCTATGATCATCACAGAGTTTATAACACTCTCTATGACGATATTACAACTGATAATTCTTAAATAGTGAAATATTAAAATAAGCAAGAATATAGAGTCAAACCCTTGTTTTTTTTTTGGAATTGTGAATTCCTCAAGGAGATGCAGCCCGATAAAAATCTGATTCTTCACTTTGTCTTCTTCTTCCAATAGCTTCAAAATCTCTTGATACTTCATCAAATCTTCTTGGATCTATTAGACCTTGTTGATGTAGTTTAGCTTTGTCTCCTTTTGTTTTGCCACTCTCATTGGCAGTTACCTTAGAACAACCTCCTCAGACACTTTACCATCCTAACTATGTTTTCTTCCATGAGTCTTCTTTGTCTTGAATCCACTTCTTTGTTGCCTAGGTGAAAGATCTCCATCCCTAGCTACCTTAGCAAAGCATTCATCCAATATTTCATTCTCATCTTCTTCATCAAATATGTCAAAGCCCAAATCACCATCAAAAGCTTCCAAAAGATCTTCCACTAAAGCTCCTGTCTCATACCTCTCGGCCACAATTCTAATAGGCTTCTTTTTAGTAGGATTATCCATAGCATTCAAATTTTCCATATTGTCTGACATTAAAGCATGAAGAACATTAGTAGGGGTCAATTGAATATTCGGAACACTTACATTCAAAAGATGCAGCCACAAGTTGACCCCCAGCTAAAGATGGAAGAACCATTGCATGGTTTGGCACAAATGCCAGGGCCCCCTGGATAGTTTAACCACAACGGCTTGATGAATTCTGTTACACCCCATAGTTTCGTACGTTAAAATTTATAAGTATTGATGGTTGTTTTAAGTACGGTTACTGGAGTTACTTTCAAGGATATATGATATTATATGCTCCAACCTTATGGTTACGAGGGTTTAAGTTCATATAATAAGCTATGGGAGACTCCGGGACCGAGCAAATAGAAGAAAATAAATTTGTCGAAAATTTTGGCAGACTTTTGGATAGAATTTTGGGTCAATGTTGGAGGGGTATATCTCTAGGTATATTAGGAGTTTTAAGGTGTTTCAAAAGCCTAAAATGAAGTTCGTCAAGTCTAGTTTCCAACGCAACTAACGGCTCATCGATACGACATCGAAGTAGATAATCATGGACGTTACAAATTAGGCGGGCAAAGCAATGTCGCGCGCTGCTACAGTGCTACAGTGCCACCGACTTCAACCCACTATATAAGTGTTAAAACCCTTCATTTTCAGTCCAAAACACTCCAAATATTTCCCAAATTTTCGGAAAAATTCTCCCAACTTCCTCGCACTAAATTTTAACGTAAATTAAGTGAAATCTCCGGATAACGTATAGTTGTGATTACAATATCGTATTGCGGTGAATCTTGGCTTGGAATCAAGGTGATAACTAAAAATATTGCGGTTCTAGCGGGTGAAAGGTATCAATCTTCCCTTAGTTATATTAATTTAAATTTATTTACAGAGGAAAGGTTATTAAATGATCATATAATTAATTTGTGGGTGGAGGAATTGGATAGAACATTGTGTGGGACGTTTTATGGAATATATTGGTATTGATAATATTGTGGTTGATGTTGGTATTGTTGTTGGTTGCTATATTATGATTTCGGGCTAGGCATATAAACAGGGGAGATGCTACCCGAATTTCGATAGATCCTAAAGGGGTTTTATTTAAATGCTTGAGACAAGCGGGTGACAACATGCCTAATGATAGTATAAATGGTTTATGTGTAGATTTGCGGGCTTTGAAGAATAAACGTTAAGTGATCAAGGAAACCGAAAGGTATGTATGGCTAAACCATTTCTTTCTAGAGGCATGATTCCTTGTTATAAACCTGTGTACCATGTCTATAATATCCTTGCCTCCATAAATGCTAGAAGCCTATGAATCTCATGATCCTTGCAATATTATTGAGCTTATTCATGATCTGTGAAACTATTCTTTATGATTGATCTCACCTCATAATACTTGTTCTTTCGAGGTGAGATATAGCAATGACGATTCTATTTCTAATGCTATCTAAGTTCATGGTTCTCGATACTCTCATGACATTATCGATTTTATCTTACGATGGTTGATCCTTCAAGAAATGATATAGTGATAATGATAATGATAATGCTAATAATGATGTTGATTTTATTTATGTATTTTTTTTATGTTTTTATATGTATGCATGTTGTATGCATTGCACTCCCACTGATCAGTTGGGTATAACACCGAGTCCTGAAAAGGCCGGGTACGGATGACATCGAGCCTCGAAAAGGTCGGGTACGGATGACACCAAGTCCCGAAAGGGCCGAGTACGGATGACACCGAGTCCCAACAGGGCCGGGTGCGGATATGACAGATGTATGTATAGTAAATGTATATGAATGCAAATATGTGTGTATATTGTGTATGGATGGTTATGAAATGTTTTTCCTATAGACAAGTTAATTTACGTGACAGAAACCTCAGGAAGTGTACGAGGTATAATTGCTCACTTATCTTATGTTATCTGCATTCTTATATCATGCTACTATTCATGGCTTACATACTCAGTACATTGTTCGTAATGACATCCCTTCTTGTGGACGTTGCGTTCATGCCCACAGGTGTAAATAGATGAGACGAGGATCTTCCACCATAGGCTGCCTTCAGGTACCAATTACGTTTGGTGGCTCCACTTCGTTCTGTAGCATTGTCCAGCCTAAGTATATATATATATGAATCGTGTTAAGGGTATGTCGGGGGCCCTGTCCGACTTGTATATTTTAGTCATATTCATAGAGGCTTTGCAGACAGTTCCTGTGTATGGCTTAGTTATGTTGTGTCGGTAGTTATGCTGGCATCATAGCCCATTGGACATATATTTATGCATGATATTATGTTCATATTTAACCCTTAGTCATATTTTTACCATTCGAGACAAGAAGGATGCAAGTTATAAGTTGGTTTGTTCGTTCCCGTAGGGTGCCGGGTGCCAATCACACCTTACCAAGGGTGGGGTGTGACAAATTCACTCCTCCTTAGTGAAAGCTCGTCGTTCATCCAACGTAAACCTTAATGTAGGAATTCTATGAACAACTTCAATAGGTATCAAGCTAGTTTGAGAAAAGTTAATGGTTGATTTTGTTTGATTCAATCTATCGGCATAAGTAGGGTTTGTATTGGTGTTCGTAGGGTTTTGGGGAGGCTCTCCTGCAGCCAAAGGTTGGGGAGAGACGGTGGAAGCCATGGCTGCCCTAAATCTCCATGGTCTCAAAGGACAGAGTCAAGAGGAGAGAGTCTAGGGTTTCGATTACTGATATATTCTCTAGAATTCCTGTCAAATCTTTAATGCGTTTCAAGTGTATTTTTAGATTATGTAATTTTCTAATATCAGATCCCGATTTTGTTGACTTTCATCATAGCCGCTCTATATCCCGCCTTAATCATAGGACAAAATTATTCCTACGAACATGGGGCCGAGAAAACTTTTACACCATAGAATCGAAGTTGAGACAAACCGAAGCTTGTATTGCTCCACTTCAGAATTTGGATGGCCTTAACTATCCTAAATTCAAGTAAGTTAAAGGTTTGTTCTGCTTATGGAGTGCATGTTTTCGAACAACTGTTATTGTAATCCTAGTACAAGAGAAACGAGATTTCTTCGTCGTCTAAATTTGACAATGATTTAAGTTAGCGATGTCACTATTCGTTAGGTGTTGACCCTGATAAAAGGAGGCATAAAGTCTTGATAACACTTTACGATACAAAAAAGTCAACAAGACAATGGGTTTTCACTCTAAATCTGGGTCAATCATGGAGAGAGGTCAAATCCATACCCTATTTTCACCCATTGAAGAAGTCGAAAGGAATTTACATTTATGGAGTCATCTATTTCTTCGTTGATTGTTGCTTTGCTTCAAAAATCAAGATAGCTGAGTTTAATGTTGGAACAGAAGAAATCAGGACTATCTCATTGTAGTGTGATAAGAACATCAGACTAGCATAACATTGTATTTTAACTTGATAGATATTGAGGGCAAATTAGCAGCAATTTCTTCAAGATTTAGTGCTACAATACAACTTTGGATTTTACAAAATGCTGACACAGAAGAATGAGTGCGACAACTTTCCATTGCCCTTCCCAGGCAATACTCATCGTCACCTTTTATTGTAACACTCCTTATTAGCGCGGAAACGATAAAAACACAGTAATTTTTAACATGGTTTGGATCGATGTGATCCTAGTCCACGGAGAACGACCGACACTTTTAGTAATATCAAAGTAGAAAGTAAGCTACAAGATTGAATACTCTTAGATTCTATGTTCTATCCTACTTAATAAACCCTAGCTAGTATGTATTTATACTACTAGGTCTAATCCTTTCCCAGAAAGGATCTAAATCCAATAATACTCGAAAACCAACAAAGAAAAAGTTTCCTTTTATTTCTTTCTTCTTTTAAGTAGGAATTGGCTTGAATATATTCTCAACTTCACAATCTCCACCTTGAGGTGAATTTTGAGCTTCCATATGAACGTCATTCAGTCCAATGTCTCTAAGCCTACGTGAGCTAACTCCATGTAGGAAACAAGAGACACTAACCAAAACCTTGTACATACTGGTAGTTCTACCTTGCCTTGTCATTCTCCATTCTGATGCATCAGTTGATGCGAACTCCTGCCAAATTCATATAATGACTGAACTTGACAAGAGGAACCATCTTGGTCAACATATCCGCTGCATTTTCCTTTGTGTCAACCTTCAAGACCTTACCTGTGCCTTGTTCAATAACATCACGAATAAAATGGAATCTGATGTCATTATTTTTTGTGCGACCATAAAATCTCTGATTTTTTTATCAAGTGAATAGCACTCTGGCTAGCACATTTTAGAGTTGGTTCATGTTGAACCCTACTCAACTCTGATATCAAACCTTTCAATTATATAGCCTCCTTTACTGCTTCTGTTACAAAGCAACTATAGACTGGAGAGTTTCCTTCCAACTAATGGCACTACCTGCAAGAGTAAAGCTATAGCTCATTGTTGATCTCTTTCTATCAAGATCACCTGCAAAATCAGAATCCACATAACCAAGGGCTGAGAAGCCTTCATTTCTCATCCTACAAAAAGTTATACCAATATTCGAAGAACCTTTAAGATATCTCAATATCCACTTAATTGCTTCCCAATGTGTCTTACCCAGATTAGACATGAATCGACTTACCACACTCACTACTTGAGCAATATCAGATCGAGTGCAAACCACAGTATACATAATGCTACCAATTGTACTAGAATAAGTAACTTTTGACATATACTCCACCTTCTTCCTTTGATTGCGGAGCCATTAAAGAAGAAAGTCTGAAATGTTGTGCTAACGGTAAAGTAAGGGGTTTAAATTTATTTATGCCAAACCTCTGAACTACTTTCTCAATATACTTTTTCTGTGAGAGATGCACCTCACTATTTTTCCTGTGAATCTCCATTCCAAGAATTTTCTTAGCTTCACCTAAATCTTTCATGTCAAACTCCTTACTTAGTAGTTTTTTCAAATCATTTATCTCTGTCATACTATTAGCAGCAACAAGCATATCATCAATATATAACAGTAAATAAAAATTTAAATTACTAGATACTGTCATGTGATACACGCAGCTATCAAATACACTTCTCGAGAAACCTTTATTAATCATGAACACATCAAATCTCTTGTACCACTGTTGTGGTGACTTTTTCAAACCATACAAAAATTTATTTAATTGACAAACCTGGTCTTCTTTTCCTTCAATAAGGAAACCCTCGGGTTGATTCATGAAGATAGCCTCTTCAAGTTCACTATGTCAGAATGCATTATTAACATCAAGTAGATGAAGCTTCAAGTCATAATGGGCAACGAAAGCTAGTAACAAACGAATTGAGCTATGCTTCATGGCTGGTGAGAAAATCTCATTATAGTCTATTCCCTCCTTTTGACAAAAACCCTTAGCAACCAATCTCGCTTTGTATCTTCTATCTTCAACACCCGAAATGCCATCCTTTCTTCTGAAGACCCGTTTGCAACTAACAGTTCTCTTCCCATTTGGTAGACTCACCAAATCCCATGTCTGGTTCTTGTGGAGATACTCCATCTCTTCGGTCATAGCTAAACGCTGTTGATCAGCTTCACCACACATAGTAGCTTCTGTATAGCTTGAGGGTTCCAGATCCTTTATTTTCTCTTGACAATAGCTAATGCATAGGCCACAAGATTAGCTTGCGAAGGCTGAGGATAATATTTTGGATTAGGATTTGGAGATCGTTCCCTTCTAGTAACTATACTGCATGGTTCACCTTCAGGTACTACTATTGAGCATTTTTATTATTTGGCTCCACCTGAGTCACTTGATCCTCCTGCTCGGTGAGTTTCACATTTTCCTCCACCGTTTCTGTTGTAAGAACTTTTTTGTCCTTCAAACTCAATAGAAGTCTTTCTAGGATCAAGCATAGAAGCCTCATCAAAAGTAACATCTCTACTGATTACAAACTTAAGAGGATCTAAACTCCATATTCTATATCCCTTTACCCCTTCAACATATCCCATAAATAAACCTTTCTAAGCTCTACGTTCTAGGTTTCCATCACTTACATGATAATATGTAGGACATCCAAAGATTTTTAAGTATGAGTAATCAGACGGTTTACTTGAACATACCTAATTTGGAGTTTTGAAGTCAATCACCAATATTGGAGAATGATTAACAACATAAGAAGCAATATTTACTGCTTCAGCCCAGAACTCCTTACGCATCTTGTCATTAGAAAGCATACATTGTGCTTTCTCAAGAAGAGTGCGGTTCATCCTTTCAGCTACTTCATTCTGTTGTGGTGTATGCCTAACAGTTCTATGTCTCAATACACCATGAATCTTGCAGAAATTGTCAAACTCTTCATTACAAAACTCCAAGCCGTTATCTGTTCGAAGACATTTAATCTTTCTGTCACACTGACTTTCAATTAATGTCTTTCAGTTTTGGAATTTCTCACAGACATCACTTTTATCCTTTAAGAAGTATACCCAAACCTTGCATGAAAAATCATCAATGAAAGTAAGATGATTCCTCTTTCCACCTTTGGATGAAACCTGAGATTGACCCCATAAATTTGAATGAATGTAGTCAAGTACCCCTTTGGTTTTGTGATTTCCTGTGCTAAAGCTGACCTGTTTGTGCCTTCCACGGACACAATGCTCACAAAAATCAAGTCTAATAATATTCTCACCTTTCAAAAGGTTTCGGTTGGTCAAAATTGCCAACCCCCTCTCGCTCATGTGACCTAATCTCATATGCCACATCTTAGCGTTGTCATCATTTGATAACTATGAGATTGCACCATTTGCAGTACCTAGAATGGTGTTGCCCATAAGTAAATAAAGACCACACTCCAGTTTGGCCTTTAATATGACCAGAGAACCCTTGGTCACCTTGGAGATTCCACCTTCACCCGCATGCTTATATCCGAGCTTATCAAGAGTACCAAGAGAGATCAGATTCTTTTTCATATCAGGAATATGTCGAACATTAGACAATGTTCTTATGATGCCGTTGATGTGCCGTAAAATTACGGGATATTCGATGCTAATTTCTTAAGCTTTTGTAACTCTTCAAGCACTTTTGGTGTTACTTTTCGTGTATTTATGTCGTTTTGTAGGATAAGATGTCCAGAGAGCATAACCGAGCAAAATGGACCAAAATGGAGCAAAATAGAGCAAAACAAGCCAAAATAGAAGAAGCGTGACCTACGAGTCGCAGTCACACATGTGAGCCGCATGTTCTGCAGCAAGTTTGTACAGAGATTTTGGAAGTTTGAAGAAATTGGATGCAGCATCTGCGAGCATCACTTGCGAGACACAGGTACCACCTGCGAGACACATCCATGACCGCATGTGCTGTAAGTCATCTCTGAACATTGCAAGACCTGCGAGAGTTTTGTACAACCTGCGAACCGCAGGTTGAACATGCGATACAACCTGCGAGACGCACGTTGTGCACGCAGAGTATTTTTGTTCCCGTTTTGGCACTTCTATAAATAGAATGCTAGGGTTTGTAAAACTCATCTTTGGCCATTTCATACAAGTTTTAAAGACTAGGTTCCTACACAACACTTTGGGGTTGAAGATTTGAAGATTTGGTTAAGCATTTCTTAAACCTTTGATTCATTTCTTTAATTCCTTACTTTGTATTGTATATCCAAGTGTGTAGTATTTATTTTCTTCACTTGAATCTTGTTTATGGAAATAATCTATGATTAAAGTGTTGAATGAAACTCTTGTTTTGCTTATGTATTAAATGATTTTTATTGCTATTGAAGTGGGTCTTTGTTGATTTAATTAATCTTGTTATTTAATGTTTCTTAAGGGATTAGCTAACCCTAAGGCTCACCCATTTACTTTGATTGAGCTTGGAAGAGGAAATATAGGTTGGAAAAAATTAATTAACAAGAATTTGGGTCATTAAACCCATTTAATAGCTTGAGCTAGGAATTGGAAAGTTTTTGAGATTCAATTAGTTGTGCTTGATATCACACTCTAAGGCTTGGAAAAGCTTAGAGTGAAATTCATTGATTTGGTTGGAAGACTTACAATGAGATTGTAGAAACCATTATCTATTAACATAAACCTGCTCTTAGTTGTAAAATCATGAAATACATTGAATCGTTACTTGAGTGTAATTTCCTTTGTATCCAAAATTGTGGCCATTGATCATTTTACCCGCTTTCTAGTTAGATTTATCTTTGTTAGTTTTTAAATCGAAAACCAAATATTGAAAAAGTGTTTGGCTTAGCTTAGTTGGTGATAATTCCTTACTTGTTTAAATCGCCTAGTATATTGTTCCCTATGGGATTGACCCCGACTCATAGTTGGGTAAATTATATTGCGACGACCGTGTACACTTTCTCTTTGAGGAGTGGATTTGGACGTTATCAGCCGTCATGACACCATATACGGGCTGAACCAATGCCCACTATTTCACGTACTTGATCATTACCCATAAGAACAGTCCCACTTATCTGCTCATAGCTAATAAATCTGTTACATCTCGGAGATTTCGGATTGTTGCCTTGTGAGTAGACTAATGCGAGCTTAAGATGAACACGAGGTTCTTATGAGATTAAGGAGAGTGTCTAATAGTTTTAAGAGCATACCATGAGATTTTGAAGTCATATGAGTCGATGGAACTAAGAGCCTGTTTGGATGCGCTTATGCCTACAAGCTGAAAACAGCTTATAAGCTAAAAAAAAAATAACTTGGGGTAGTCTAACTTTTTTTTTTTGGCTTATAAGTTGTTTTCAGCTTATAAGCTGCTTTAGATAAGCTAAGTCAAATGGGCCCAATTATTTTTTTGAGCTTATTTTAAGCATAAAATGACTTTAAGCTGGTCAGCCAAACACTCAAAAAAGCTGAAAACAACTTATAAGCAACTTATAAGCCAATCTAAACGGGCTCTAAGTATGTTGAAGGAAGTGAAATGTAAGTCATGTTGGAAGAGTTTTCGCGATAGTTGATTTGATACATATTTAGTGATGTCTTGAAGGGTTGCTATAGGGCCTCGTAGTTGATTGATGAAGTGTTACATAAGTACCAAGAAGGTTCCACAAGGATTGGAAGTCAAATGAATCGACGAGGTTACGTTTCGAGAATTTCCAGTTTATATGGCCATTTATACGGACCGTATAAATTATACAGCCCGTATAATTGTCTGTAGAATGCTTACAGACAAAGATAACTCCCTGGTGAGATTATACGGTCAAATTATACGGACCATATAAATTATACGGCCCGTATATACGGGTCGGTCTAGATTTCATTTTTGTTATATATAGCCCCCTTGTTCATTTATTTCATTTCCCATATTTCCCCCAAGTCTTGAGAGCTCCAAACCCTTCTCCAATCATATTCCACTCAAACCCAAGAGATTGCAAAGATCTAACATCAAAAATTAAAGTGTTCATGTGTTGAAAGGCTCACTAGGGTTAGTAATCTTCAAGATTTACTTGGGTATTAAAGCTAGGGTTTTACACAAGTTGATAACTTGCTCCAAAGCTCATTCTTATGGGATAAAATGTTAGTTTTTATGCTTATTTCATGTTATTAAGAATGCGTAGTTCTTGAATAACTTGGATGAGGAAATGAAGTAGAAAATGCAGCTTAAATATAGATTTCATGATGTTTTGAGTAGTAAGCTAACTTGAGTTATGATTCTTAGTATAAAATGGATATAATCATGTTATGGAAGGTAATAATGATGATGAGGAAGTGTTGTACAAAAATCTGCAAAGGGTTGGTGTGAAGTTGTTAGTATAAGTTGAATATGAGAATGAATATTGAAGACTTAATGGAATGTGACTACTTGATTATGATATTGCGAATGTTGTTATGGTTGTTAGGATTTGTTTTGTAATATGGCGGAAGTCGATGAAATGGGCGGAAGTCGATGAAATGGGCGAAATGCTGCCCAATTTTCATTAACTCATGAATTTGGCTTAACCACGGTATGAATCCTTCTAAATGTTGATTTTCCAAACTTCGACGGTGAACGTTAAGTAGTTAAGAAGATGAAGAGGTATGTAAGGCTAACCCTTCTTTCATTAAGGAATGATTCCACTGCTATATACCTTCTCATGAGTTCCATAATGTCTTCGAAATGACTTCATCTCTAGAGTTACTAAAGCTCATGATTCACGGTATTTTCACGATGTTATTACCTCCTTTATATGATAGTTGATCCTTTAAGGAAAGACGTAATGAAAACAATGACGATGATAATGTTGATGATACTTATGGATTCTTATGTATAAATGTATAAGTATGTATGGATATTGTCTAACACGGAGCTTTTATGGCCAGGTATAACGTCTATCGCGTGCACACCACTGCAATTGGGTACGGATAATACTGAGCCTTGGTAGGGCCAGGTATGTATAACACCGAGCCTTGTCATGGCCAGGTCTGTGAGACACCGAACCTCGATGGTCTGTTATGGTACTATTAGTATACAAGTAAGTAGTAGAAATTGAAGGTTCCTATTAGAAAAAAGGGGTAAGGAAACATGATGATTGTCGCTAGAGGTATAAATGGCTCTATTATTGTCACGACCCAACTAGGGGGCCGCGATGAGCACCCGGTGCTAGCCCACCCGGGCACCCTCTTAACTTACTCTAATGCTTACATTTAGGTGAGCCACACAATTAGGCATACATTTCCTTTCATTCATCAAACTAGTCCCATTTGGACAACAACACCTTTTATATCATCATAGGCATTTATGCCGCATCAATGTACATGGGCCGACGTGGCCGACAAAATGATATACAAAATATAGGCCGACAAGGCCAGACATATCTAACCATATACACGTGACTACGAGCCTCTAAGGAGAGTATGTCATAACACATGAGTGGGACAGGACCCCACTATGCCCATAATTATATACACAAAAGAATAAGTACCCAAAATCTATGGCTCCGAAGGAAATGGAGCTCTGCTATGAAATCTCTGAATAAGCAGCTATGGATCAAGTCTGTCTCCCTGTGCACCTGCGGGCATGACGCAGCGTCCACAAACAAAAGGACGTCAGTACGAAGAATGTACTGAGTATATAAAGCATGATCAACATCAATATAGAAGCATAATAAACAGCATATGAAGTAACATAGGAGGGGAGACAATAATATCATCATTAGGGCACTTACTTGCTTTCCATAGGGGCATTCCGTTTCTAGCGCGTATCCGTGTACATACATCCACATCCGTAATACATTACCCTCACAATCATTTACATCTCTTATACATAGCATGTTCGTACTCTTAATGATACTATATACATAGCATATACACATATATACAGATATACATAGCATACCCGACCATAAGGTTCGGTATTTCATACATACTTGGCCAACCAAGGCTCAAGGTTATATCTACCTGGCCCTACCAAGGCATCAGGGTTACCCGTACCATCTGCAGATGTGCGCGCGCGTTACGTAATCATATACATACACATACGTATATTCTACTCGGCGTCATAAGCTCGGGGTTTCATTATAGCCCTTCATGGGCACACATAAGTATAATAGCCCATAGGCACTTTTAGCATCATTATTATTATCATCCTCATTACTATCATCATCATTACTATCGTCATCCTTATCATTACGTCTACATTATATGCTTACTCGTCATATGAGGAGCGTAGTACAATCGTAGTACATATCAAGGATCGTGAGCTTACGAGCTCGGAATATCAATCATTTGAAGACAACATACTCATATAGAGAATTTAGAAATTTGGCTAAAGAACCATGCCTTATGAAATAAGGGTTAGCCTTACATACCTTTTCGTCGAATTATTCTACACTTGCACGTACTCCTCTGATGCTCACGTTTCTACCTTCATTAAGGTCATACTATCATTAGAATCGATAACTAGCACACATGGGTAAAGCTAGAGAAAATCGGGCAGCGTCTCCTTTATTTATACAACATTTGACCATATCGTAATTCGACTCCCAAACGTCAACAATACATTCACAATATCATAACAATAGCCATTAATCATCCACATTATCTAGATTTCTCAATTCGCTTCTAATTCACCTATATTCATGGTCATAACACCCAACTTCGTCCGTTCGCCTAAAATGTATAGTTCACGATTTTAACACCATTTATAACACATTCATATCACAACACAACAACATTCATGGTTCAATTCAAACTATTTCTCAAAACGTCACTATTCATCATTCATGACCCATTTTGCTATACCCTTCTAATGACCAAGCATTTCAACTCTCAAATACCTTAAACAACACATAATGTCATGAATCTTATCTTAGATGTTGTAGGAACGAGCATTAGTTGATAATACTCCACTTTGAGCAAAACCCTAGTTTTCCTCCATTTGGATTTCTTGACTTTAGATGATCTTTGATGGGTTCTTACTCTTGATTCCCTTGTTTAATGTTGTTGATGGCTTATAATCCTTGAAAACTTGTATAATAAATGTAGAGAGATGTTTTAGAGAGAGGAATTAAATGTTGAAATGATTTAATGAAATTGGTCCCTTATTTAATAACATTCAACTGATCTTTCGGGATCCATTATATGGTCCGTATAATTGACCGTGAAATGGGTCTGCCTTGCACCCTTCACTGTGACCATTTGACGGTTCGTTATACGGGCCGTATAAATTTATACGGTCCGTATAACTGACCGTGAAATCCCACCAGCGACCAACCTTCTCTGTGATGGTTTTACGGTCCATTATATGGTCCGTATAATGAGCCGTATAACCTATCAGTCCACTGAACATACTCTCGTCACTTCGTTTGATCTCCGATCCTTATGGAACCTTCTTAACACTTGTTCAATAATTCATTATCGATCTAAGGGACATTATAACTCTTCTCCAAGACCTCATTAAGTCCTTACCAACTCGTTAATCGTAATTCCTTTCCGATACTTACCAAATTCCTTGCCTTAACTTAGCCGACTTTCTCGCCTAACATCGGATACCTTTGAAACTTCACTTAGGATTACCAAACATCATTTCTTACTCATGAACATATCGTATACTCGTACCCCTTACTATTTCACTCATTCACGTACCAACGGAAGATTTTTCGAGGTGTAACATTCTCCCCCCCCCCCCCCCCTTAAGAATATTCGTCCTCGAATGTTAAAGTGTTCGGGATTTCTATAAAAATTTTGCCAGAGTTTTCCCTATAATATGGCATCACCAACCTGCCACAGCAACCCATAATATCGATGCCGCACAGGGCTATAACACAATAGCATAGAAATTTGGCCACACACGACCCAAAAGCATAAAAAGGAAAGCACACATACCTTATGATCTTGACGTCTCATCTTGGACTTCTTGTAGGGGCTGAAATAAATGTGGGTATTTGGATCGCATACTTTCTTCCGCTTCTCACATCATTTCCTCTCGTTTACTGCCTCTCCATAGAACCTTAACTGAGGCCACCTCTTTGTTTCTAAGCCTCCGTACTTGCCTGTCTAATATGGCAATGGGTACCTCTTCATAAGTCAATTTCTCTGTCACTTGTACATCATTTACTGGGACGATCCTAGTAGGATCTCCAATACATTTCCGGAGCATCGAGACGTGAAATACTGGATGGACTGACTCCAACTCGGGAGGTAGATCTAACTCATAGGCTACTTTGCCTATCTTTCGTACAATTTCATATGGCCCAATATACCAGGGACTAAGTTTCCCCTTTTTGCCAAACCTCATAACGCCCTTCATCGGCGACACTTTCAAGAATACCCAGTCTTTCACCTCGAATTCCAAGTCTCTTCGCCGATTATCCGCATAGGACTTTTGACGACTTTGAGCCGCTAACAACCGATCTTGTATGAGCTTAAATTTCTCTATGGCCTGCTGAACCAAGTCTGTCCCTATCAACTGGGCATCTCCTGTTTCGAACCACCCAATTGGGGATCTACACTTCTGCCCATATAAAGCCTCATACGGTGCCATTTGAATGCTAGAATGATAACTATTATTGTAAGCAAATTCAATGAGTGGTAAATAATCATCCCAATTTCCTCCAAAATCTATCATACATGCCCGTAACATATCCTCAAGAGTCTGAATAGTACGTTCAGCTTGCCCATCGGTCTGTGGATGAAATACCGTGCTAAGGCTAACTCAGGTCCCTAAACCCTCTTGGAAAGACTTCCAAAATTTTGATATAAACTGAGTCCCTCTATCGGAGATAATAGATACCGGAATGCCATGGAGTCTCACTATCTCTTTAAGATAAAGCTTTGCATAATCTTCTGCCACATAGGTCGTCCTGACCGGTAAGAAATGAGCTGACTTGGTGAGTCTATCCACAACCACCCATATGGAATCATACTTACGTCGAGAACGGGGTAAGCCTGAAATGAAGTCCATGTTAATCACTTCCCACTTCCAAGTTGGGATTTCTATAGCTTGCAACAATCCACCCGGCTTTTAGTGCTCGATTTTCACCTGTTGGCAATTTGGACATTGAGCTACAAATTCCGCTATATATTTCTTCATCCCATTCCACCAATATATAGACTTAAGGTCATGATACATCTTCGTCGCTCCGGGGTGAACAGAATAACGAGAACAATAAGTTTCCTTCAATATCTGGTGGCGTAAATCTGCCACATCGGGAACACATAATCTGCCTCGGCATCGGAGAACTCCGTCTCCTGAAATATCAAATGATGACTCCTCTTTCTGAGGGAATGTATCTCTGTACTGCATTAGCATGGGATCCTCATATTGTCGCTCCCTCACCTCTGCTACTAGCGACGAGACTGCAGAATTTTGAATACTAACTTCGCTGCTACCCGAGTCCACTACTCAGACTCCTAGGCTAGCTAACTATTGGAGCTCACAAGCCATTTCCCTCTTCTCTGGTCGTACGTTACTTAGACTTCCCATCGACCTGCGGCTAAGAGCATCAACCACAACATTTGCCTTTCCGGGGTGGTACAAGATATCAACATCATAATCTTTCAGCAATTCCAACCATCGTCGTTGCCGCAAATTTAACTCTTTCTGCTAGAAGATGTATTGGAGAATCTTATGATCTGTATAAATATCCACATGGACACCATATAAGTAATGTTTCCATATCTTTAATGCATGGACCACCGCGGCCAATTCTAAGTCATGGGTAGGATAATTCTGCTCATGTTTCCGCAATTGCCTTGAAGCATACGCAATCACCTTGCCATGTTGCATCAACACACAGCCTAGCCCAACACCTGAAGCGTCGCAATACACAACGTATCCTTCCAATCCCTCTGGAAGTGTCAGAACTGGGGCAGAAGTCAATCTACCCTTTAACTCTTGGAAACTACGTTCGCAAGCATCTGTCCACTGAAACTCTGCCGATTTCTGGGTCAACTTTGTGAGTGGTGCAGAAATAGAAGAAAAACCTTCAACGAACCTCCTGTAATAACTTGCTAAGCCCAGAAAGCTACGAACCTCCGTAGGAGTTGTTGGCCTTGGCTATGTTTTCACGGCCTCAATCTTTTGACTATCCACTCGAATACCATCGGCTGCAACAATATGCCTTAAAATGCCACTGAGTTCAACCAGAACTCACATTTGGAAAACTTTGCAAATAACTCTCGAGTTCGAAGAACTCCAAGGATAATACGCAAATGATCCGTATGTTCTGCCTCGGATCTAGAATACACCAAGATGTCATCCATAAATACTATCACAAATAAATCCAGGAAGGGCCTGAACACATTATTCATCAAATTCATAAATACTGTCGGCGCGCTCGTTAGCCCAAATGATATTCGTCGAAACTCAAAATGACCATATCTTGTTCTAAAAGCTGTCTTAGGGATATCTTTCTCCCTAGCTCTCACTTGATGATACCGGAACCTCAAATCTATCTTTGAAAACCATTTGGCACCTTGCAATTGATCAAATAAATCATCAATCCTCGGGAGAGGATATTTATTCTTAATCGTCACCTTATTCAATTGCCGATAATCAATGCACATTCTCAGGGAGCCATCTTTCTTTCGGACAAACAATACGGGTGCTCCCCACGGGGATGAACTAGGCCTAATGAAGCCTTTATCAAGCAAGTCTTTCAATTGCTCCTTCAACTCTTTTAATTCTGCGGGTGCCATTCTATATGGAGGAATAGATATAGGTTTAGTGCCTGGAAACACATCAACGGCAAAATCAATCTCCCGCTCGGGAGGAAGGCCTGGAAGCTCTTCTGGGAACACATCCGAAAATTCATTCACTACGGGAACTGACTGAAAAGTTGGCGACTCAGCTTCTACATCTTGAACTCGCACTAGATGATAATTACAACCTTTCGTAATCATTTTCCTTACCTTTAGGTAGGAAATAAACCTACCTTTTGGTGACGCCGTATTCCCTTTCCACTCTAAGACTGGTTCCCCCGGAAATTGGAAATGAACTACTTTCATTCTACAATCAACATTGGCATAACAAAAATCCAACCAATCCATGCCCATAATGACATCAAAATCTACCATTTCTAGCTCATGCAAATCAATCATAGTACGACGATCACAAATCATAACTACACAATCTCTATATACTCGGCTAGCTATTACCGATTCACCCACGGGTGTAGACACCTCAAAAGGTTTGATCGACTCCGGCTCAACTATAAATTGACCCGCAATATATGGAGTAACATATGACAATGTGGAGCCCGGATCAATCAAAGCATATACATCATGAGAGAATACCGATAATATACTTGTGACCACGTCAAGACAAGACTCAAGGTCTTGGCGTCCAACCAAAGCATAAATACGGTGCTGAGGACCGCTAGAACTGGGAGCTCTGCCTCTACCTCTACCATGGCCAACTGGCGCATGTGAACCTGGTCCCGTAGGGCGTACAGATGCTGAAGATCCCGCTACCGACCCCAATGGCTGGGTCCTACCTCTACCATGGACTGAGGGGCAATCACGCATAATGTGGCCTGGTCAACCACATGAATAGCAAACATCTGAACCTGATAGACATCGACCCCAATGCAACTTCCCACACTGGGAACAACGTGGTACAAGTGGCCTTGACTGGCCTGAATCATCTCTGAACTGAGGTCCTGAATAACTCGGACTCGGCCCTGAAAGAACAGATCTATCAAGACTCTGGACTGGAAATCGTGAAGGTGCACTGGTCATGGAATAGCCTGAATGTCTATGGAACTACTGCCTGTGTTCGCCTATGGACTCACTCATCGGGCCCGAAGATCTGGCCCTCTTGCTATGACCCTATCCTGCTCGCGCTCACTTATCCGTTGTTGTAGGCCTTCTTCTAAGTTCTGAACATGCGCCTGAATGCGTGTAATATCCATACCGTCCTGAAAGGACGCAGTCAAGCATTTATCCATCAAGTGTGGCCCTAAGCCCTTTACAAATTGGTGTACCCGGTCACCCATATTCGCTACCATGGCCGAAGCATACCTAGCCAAGGAATTGAAGCGGAGGTTATACGCTAGGGCACTCATACTACCTTGCCTCAAGTTCAAAAATTTATCGGCCCTAGCTCGCCGAACTTCTGGAGGCATATAATGACGGAGAAAAGCATCGACAAACTCTTACAATACTGGGGGAGGTGCATTGGCCCCCCGTGAAGCCATCCATACCGTATACCACTGGATCGAGACATCTCTCAATCTATATGACGCTAACTCCACCGACTCGGTGTCTGAAACATGTATCAACCGAAGCGTCCTTAGCATACCATCAATGAAATCCTGAGGATCCTCCTCCAGCTTTGACCCAAAGAATTTCGGAGGGTTTAAAGTAATGAAATCACGGATCCTTGCACTAACAGCCCAATCACCACGCCCTGAACTTTGCCTCTGAGTCTGGGACGCAACCAATTGAGTCAACAAATTAATGGCCTCTTTTACATATTGGCCAGAAGCATCCAGTGGAGGTGCTGGAGCTGGGGCTGAGGCTCTCTCATGCTCCTCAGTAATTGGCACTGTGTGGGAAGACTGAGATAGAGCCGCACTCTGGGACTCACTTGCCTCTACTACCGGTGGCGGCGCTCTTTTAGCCCGCTTTTCTGCCACCGTCTTGCCCTTTTGGGCTGCTGTAGCCTTTTTCTTTATAGGCATTTCTGAAATACACAACACACGATTAAGGAACAAGAATTTCTTACATCATAGCTTTATCGCACGATTCTTATGAAGAAAGAAGGTCAATCATTCCTAAAATATTCGCAGCTTCTTGTTTATAAGTGTGGCGCGCAACACACCCATAACCAAGACTCTATTAGACACGGCTCATAGACACACCCTAGGACTGAACTGCTCTGATACCACTTATGTCACGACCCGACTAGGGGGCCGCGATGAGCACCCGGTGCTAGCCCACCCGGGCACCCTCTTAACTTACTCTTATGCTTACATTTAGGTGAGACACATAATTAGGCTTACATTTCCTTTCATTCATCAAACTAGTCTCATTTGAACAACAACACATTTTATATCATCATAGGCATTTATGCCACATCAATGTACATGGGCCGACGTGGCCGACAAAATGATATACAAAATATAGGCCGACAAGGCCAGGCATATCTAACCATATACACGTGACTACGAGCCTCTAAGGAGAGTATGTCATAACACATGAGCGGGATAGGACCCCGCTATGCCCATAATTATATAAACAAAAGAATAAGTACCCAAAAGCTATGGCTCCGAAGGAGATGGAGCTCTGCTATGAAATCTCTGAATAAGCAGCTATGGATCAAGTCTGTCTCCCTGTGCACCTGCGGGCATGACGCAGCGTCCACAAACAAAAGGACGTCAGTACGAAGAATGTACTGAGTATGTAAAGCATGATCAACATCAATATAGAAGCATAATAAACAGCATATGAAGTAACATAGGAGGGGAGACAATAATATCATCATCAGGGCACTTACTTGCTTTCCATAGGGATATTCCGTTTCTAGCGCGTATCCGCGTACATACATCCACATCCGTACTTAATTATCCTCACAATCATTTACATCTCTTATACATAGCATGTTCGTACTCTTAATGATACTATATACATAGCATATACACATATATACAGATATACATAGCATACCCGACCATAAGGTTCGGTATTTCATACATACTTGGCCAACCAAGGCTCAAGGTTATATCTACCTAGCCCTACCAAGGCATCAGGGTTACCCATACCATTTGCAGATGTGCGCGCGCGTTACGTAATCATATACATACACATACATATATTCTACTCGGTGTCATAAGCTCGGGGTTTCATTATAGCCCTTCATGGGTACACATAAGTAGAATAGCCCATAGGAACTTTTAGCATCATTATTATTATCATCCTCATTACTATCATCATCATTACTATCGTCATCCTTATCGTTACGTCTACATTATAGGCTTACTCGTCATATGAATAGCGTAGTACAATCGTAGTACATATCAAGGATCGTGAGCTTACGAGCTCGGAATATCAATCATTTGAAGACAACATACTCATCTAGAGGACTTAGAAATTTGGCCAAAGAACCATGCCTTATGAAAGAAGGGTTAGCCTTACATACCTTTTCGTCGAATTATTCTACACTTGCACGTACTCCTCCGATGCTCACGTTTCTACCTTCATTAAGTCATACTATCATTAGAATCGATAACTAGCACACATGGCTAAAGCTAGAGAAAATCAGGCAGCGTCTCCTTTATTTATACAACATTCGCCCATATCGTAATTCGACTCCCAAACGTCAACAATACATTCACAATATCATAACAATAGCCATTAATCATCCACATTATCTAGATTTCTCAATTCGCTTCTAATTCACCCATATTCATGGTCATAACACCCAACTTCGTCTGTTCGTCTAAAATGTCTAGTTCATGATCTTAACACCCATATTCATGGTCATGACACCCAACTTCGTCCGGGTAGAGAGAGATGAAGATGAGGAGAAAGGAGAGAGAAAGAGCAGCGCATGTGCGGCGTCTGTTTTTGGTTGAAGGGGTTAGGGTTAGAGGATGAGATGTATTAAGCGTTGGGCCGGACGGGTCAGAAGCTGTGTGGGTTGGATCGGGTAAGTGATAGATTTAAAGTGGGTTGCTCCGTTTGGATGGAATGGGCTTGATTGTTTGGGCCATTAATTGGCTGAAAATATGAATCCTCCCTCCTTAAATTTTTTTGGGCTTCTAATTTAATAACTAGTACAATATATACTATGATAATTAGTGATTAATATGTAGAAAATAAAGGACTTAATCAAGTATAATTAATTTAACGAGTACAAAATCTGTAAATAAAATAATGATGAACCATTTTGAAATTTTGTGATAAAATAATGCTAGTTATGTTGATAGTAAAAATAGTGAAAATGAAAGTAGCAATATTAATAGTAGTAGCAATAAAATAATAATGAAAATAAAGTGTTTAGCTCGTCAATAAATTTAGAAGTCCAAAGAAATAAAATAGGAATAAAGGAGGGACGAAATTGGATGTCAACATTCATTGACTCATTAAATAAAAAATTCATAACAATTGAATCAAATAAGTATAGAATATGCATGTGATGTATAACTATAACAATCAAACACAATGTAGTAATAAACAACTTCAATATTGTTCCGTAAAATGAGTTTTGCTTAGCTTTTAAACATTTACTTAAAAAGTCTATCGCTAAATGAACAAAAAGATTATAACTCAAACTTAGCATTAAGAATTAATTATACACCACAAATACTTACAAGGAGGATCATACAAGAGGTGTTTGTTAGAGGTTCCCAGTGGACAACACTCACAAAAAAATTGGATGAGCTGATTTTCTAACCTTAGTCTACTAGTTTTGTTTATTGTTTGAGTTGTTTTGATGTGATAAAGGCTAGTTTTGATCGCTCCTAGGCTGTTCTGCCATAGTAGTGTTTTGACATTGGACAACAGTAACTATTTGTAATGAAAAAGTCTTTTTTAATTGCCAAAAAAGAATTAATTATACAATCGGATGTGGTACCAATTCTTAAATGGATTGCATCACGAACGAAGCTGACTAATCAATGCTTAAAAGTGATAAAGCTATACACGTATTTATAAATTATATATGTATAAAAATATTTATAAATTGTATATATATAATCGGATCGGTTTGGTCTCGGTTTGACTTTTTTTAGTTAAAACCAAACCAAACTTATTATGATCGGGTTTTTTTATCCAACACCAAACCAAACCAAACAAACCACTACTCGGGTTTTTTTTTTCCGGTTTGGTTCGGTTTGTCGGTTTGGTGCGATTTGTTGGTTTTCTTTGTATAGCCCTAATTACATGTATGGTCATCCAAGTATCAGCAGAGTCACTCAAGTTATTAGACCACTTTATCCACAAAGTCATTATAGCTAGAAAACTAAAGGGAGAATTTCATAAACCTCTCTCAAGTTTGATTTCATAACAATACTAACTTCCTTTTTTATTTCTAATATTACGCTTACATTCTTTATTTTAATTTTTTTGTAACAACTATTTTAATTAACTTGATTATTACTAATATAAAATTTTGTGTTTTGACAAATTTATCCTTTTATTTCTTTGGTTTAATTATTTTTTGTAATTCATTAGTCAAATCACAATGCTTCATAGTCCATTCACACGTTTTATAAATAAAAAAATTAGTCAAATCATGCTATGGTGGTGAAATTGTCGCGGCAGCACCGTAAGTTCTCTCACACGAAAAGCAAGTGCTAAACGTAGCTACCAAACCGGATGCCTTACGAGGAGTGAGGTATGGAGCCACTGGAGAATTCTTATTCAGTGTAGTTGATAACTTGATAGACTCCAGACATGATCAACTTAATTAATTATTAACAGGGGCGGATGATCTATGTAGAAGGATGGGGATGCCACGCCACCTGGACACTTCGGTAGAAACTTTGTATGTATAAACACATATGTATAAGAAATTCAATATATACGAATCTTGCCACCCGGACTAACAACAGAATGAAAGGTGCCACTGGCAAAGGGCATATACTCCAGACATGATCAACTTAATTATTAACAGGGGCGGATCCAGAGGCGGAAGGAGCACTATAACTTGGGGTTCAATTGAACCCCAAACTTTCGATGCGGTGTACAAATTTATGTGTAAAAATTTACAATAAATAGTGGATATGAACTCATAAATTTAGAAATATAATGGTTCAATGCTAAAAATTTTAGAAGGTTGAACTCCTAGAGTTTAAATCCTAGATTTGCCACGTAGGAGGGTGGGAATGCCACGCCACCTAGACGCTTCGGTAGAAACATTGTATGTATATGTGCATATGTATAAGAAATCCAATATATACGGGTCTTGCCACCCGGACTAACAACAGAATGAAAGGTGCCACTGGCAAATGGCATAGTAGAGCACACAAGTGAAGCGAGTTCGAATCTTGTGAAGCACTTTTTTTGGTTTGCTTTTTCGCTTGCGGAGTAAATACACGTTTTAGCTGATCAGCTCTATTCTTTAATTGTTCTTTATTTGTTTTGGGGTTCGAATCTAGCGAAGCACTTTTTTTTTACTTGCTTTTTCGCTTGCTGTGTAAGTACACGCTTTAGCTTATCACCTATATTCTTTTTCACTTTTTCTTTAATTGTTCTTTACTTGTTTTGGCTCTCCTCTTTTGCTTGCTGCTAAAGTACACACTTCAGCTCTATCTTTTTTATTTTTTTAAATCATTTTCTTCAATTCTTCTTTACTTGCTTTACTTTATTATCCAAATTAACTCTTTTTTTCCTTATTTAATTCTTGACTTCTTTTATTTACTCTTTCTTTAAGTATTAATCTCTCGATATGCGCGTTGCGTGCGTATTTGCGTGCATATCCCAAATCAATGAGTACTAAATTTCAAACATCACATAAATATTAATAAAAATATCTTTAATAGTAAATTATAATTTTCTTTTGTAAAAAAGGTATAGATAAATAATATTATGATTGAGTTTTTAAAATTTAAAGGATATTGTGATCTTTCACTGATGTTCGCGTCAGTGAAGATGACTGAGTTGAAGCTGCACTTCTTGATTCTTTCTCAACTATATATCTGCAACAACACACAGGACATTGGAGTATAAATACTAAACATCAAAACACTTATACTATTTAATTAATAAAAAGTATACCTACCGATAATAATCAACTGCACTGAAATGAGAGGATTGCCCAATATTACTCATATCAGGTGTATAACCCCTAAAAAGATACAAAAAAACCATTACTATTACCATACGTATAATAAAATAAAATTGTGCTATTACACAAAATAATAATTAAAAAATGGATATTTACCAATTTTCACCGTAATTTTGATTAAATTATTAGCTTAGAGTTTCCAGCGGCACTTGACCAGTCAAAATGTCTCCATAAGAACTCAAGTCCGTATAAGTGTTACCATGAGTAGGCTGGACTTGAGGGACTTCCTGACGAGTCCTGGCCAAGACTTCACTACGACTGTGAGGTATCTTTTCAACATACATTTCAAGAACATTGAGGGTGATTAGCCCCCTATATTCTTCCGGCACCTTTAAATATTCCTTCAAAGACTCATCATCAATGATATTCCATTTCCCATAAAGCACTAAACCTTGCGGTGCAATGGACATTGGATATCTGTCTATTATAGATAATCCATATTCACGATTACTTTTAATTCTTTTGTGTATGACATTGAGTAATGTTTCGTAATCTAAGGTAGTTGGAAACTTAACATGGTATTGTGGTTTAATACTATAACGATCAGTATTATTATCATGAAGAATCTCTCCATCCCAAACTAAAGAAACCTTAACAGTTGAAGGAGGAGAGGCCTTTTTTTTTATGAACTTTGGTGTTGAGTTTTTTTTCAGGAATTTGAAAAAAGATGACTTAAACTTATGAAATGAATGAGTTTTCACCTCGTCCAAAATTAAGATTAAATAGAAAAAATGTGAGCTAAAAGTGAACATTTAAAAACCGTGGGTTGCTAAAAAATACTACCTATTGCACAGGAATTTTCAGTGCAAAAGGACTTAACAACGCCGTTAACTGTTAAGTCCTTTTGTGCAGGAAATTCCTCCGCAAAAAGTAGTATTGTAACTTCTTTTTTTAGTGGGTATTTTGGATCAAAATCTCACTTTGAGGGTCAATTAAGTCGCGGACTCCTTGCTATCCTACCGTTTTCTTAAATGAGCAAAAAAATTGTATTGTATTTATGTACCCAAAAAAAAAAAAAAAAACTGTATTAGTTCTACAAATTGGTTTGGAAAAAAAAAACCTTATCCACATCTACTGGACGCACTGAACTATTTAAGTTAATTTAATTCTAAGTTAATTTAATTCTAAGAGAAGCATTATTATTAGCTACAATAGGTGAACTTGTTTTTCACAGGAGTAATATTCCTTTCTGCAATTATGAAGCGTTGTCACAAACTGCATAAGTAGCTTTTGGAAAAGGACTTCGTCCATTGGATCTAAATTTATAAACGGTTGAAATTGCGCCATTCACTTTCCCGTTGTCACGTCCGTAATTAGATTACATACATATATACGTACACCAAAACGAAAAAGCTAACAGTCTATGGCGGACGACGAGACTTGGTCCTTGACGTCAGGCCACAGGTTCCATTACGACATATTCCTCAGCTTCAGAGGAGAAGACACACGTCACAACTTCACCAACAAACTCTACAATGAACTGGTACGTAACGGCGTACGTACATTCATCGACGATGAAGGCTTAGATCGTGGCGAAGAGATCGCACCGAGTCTAGTCACCGCGATTGAAGACTCAGCGGCTACAATCGCGGTGATATCGGAGAACTACTGTTCTTCAAAGTGGTGCTTAGAAGAACTTGCGAAGATCACGGAATGCAAAAGACTATTGCTGCCTGTTTTCTATGGGGTTGACCCGTCGGATGTAAGGAGACAGAAAGGTCCGTTTGAGGAGCATTTTAGGAATTACGATATTTTGGTGGAACCACAGAAGGTTTCTCGGTGGAGAGAAGCTATGAAGAAAGCTGGTAATACCTCCGGTTGGGATTCTAGGCTCTGGTATATACTTTCATCCCTTTATCTTTTCCACTACTTCAAATTTTTTTTTTCTGTAAATAACTAGATGTATTATAAACCAAAATGAGAATTCAGTACAAATATAAAGCATTGTTACTGGACATTGTGCCCCAGTAGTCAGCTCAAGCTTAAAACCATAGCAAACCTCTAACAGCATCACAGATTACATCATCATAAGTCTCCTACAGTTACAAAACAGTCCATATCCTGCATGTAGACTGGGTAAAAGTTGAACTTCTCCAGCCACCTTTCAATCTTTTTCTTACTTGTAGCCCTCTGGTGCACCTCTTGTATGATCTGCTTAGTGAGATGATTAATACTTTGTGTTTTCTGTTGAAAAATACTCTGGTTCCTTTCCTGCCATATAGAGTATACTGCAATACCCAACACCATTCGATATACTTCTGCTTTGGGTGTTTTTCCCTTAGCTTTTTGCTCAGCCCAGCATAGTTCATCAGTCCAACCTTTTGGTTACTTATTATTTCTTCACATGCAGCAGGAAAAGGCCATAAAAGAAGGGTAAATAGAGGAACACCAGTCAATAGTTGACTTAAACCGGTGAATTTATAAAGTTACTGAAGCGTCCTAAAATTTTGCAAAGTTCAAAATACTAATTTTATATTACAATTTATATGTGTGATATTTTATACATATACTATTTAAGTATGTTTGGTTCGTCAATTTTTTCCCCCAAGGTTTATATGAAAATAAAAATCCACCCTAATTATTTTAGTCTGTTTGGCCAAGCTTATTTTTCCCTCAAAAGTACTTATTTTTTCAATAAGTGTTTATTTTAAAAAAAGTGAAGTGTTTGGTCAAGTTTTTGGGAGAAAATAAATGTTTTGGGAAGTAGCAGAAATAGTTTTTCAGAAGTTTAAAAAAAAAAAAAAAACTTTTGCCCAAAAATACTTTTTTGAAAAGTACTTTTGAGAAAAATACACATAGAAACACTTTTTAAAAGTTTGGCCAAGAACTAATTGCTGCTCAAAAGTAATTTTTAAATTAATTGATCAAACACAAACTGCTTTTGAAAAAAATACTTTTTAAAATAAGCTGTTTTTAGAAGTTTGGCCAAAGAGGCTATTAGTAAGGTAATAGGTTCATATAAAACCCATGCATTTATGAAAATAAAATACAAATATTCGGTTCAGTTTAACTCGTTTCTCAATATTTTATGGCAACAAAAATAAAAGGGTCAAAAATACAATATTTTCTTGGAAGCTCCAATTGGGTAGGTCTAATTATTTTGTCGAGAAGAGGTTAAATGCGAACTATCATTTTTTTTTTGGCGAGTTTCATACTCCAAAATCAGCCGTTCCTTTTTCCTACATAAACTATCATCATCTATGTATTAAAACATACTACCTCAATTATCAGTGGTTTCCTTTTCCTACCTGAAAATCCTAAATCATATCAATATCATATAGAAAAAGGGAACAACCTATTGAGGTGTTTTTTAAGTGCATAGATGGTGATAGTTTAGGTAATAAAAATGAACAACTAATAGTTCGGGTGTGAAACTCGCAAAAAAAAAAAATGTGATAATAATTCAACTGTGTTTTTGACCATTAACTCCTATAATTTTGGTAATGAGTTTGTAATAGTGTTACACACTTCAATGGTCAATATTGAGTAATAGTGATCACATTTTTTTATTTTTGGAACAGGCATTGATAGGTTTTATTTATAGTATCGGGGATGGAATTATTTGAGAAAACGTAGCTTGTTCAAGAAAAGTAATCACCAAGTCTCTATTAATCAGAGGTCTTGGGTTCGAGCCCTGGGTATGGAAAAATTCTTGGTAGGGAGCGCTCTCCCCGAATGGGACCTTACGTGGCGCAAATCCAAATATAATCGGGCTCCAATGCGAGTATCGGACATCAGGGGAAAATATTAAAAAAAAAAAAAAAAAGTAATTGCCGAGCGGCTTATTTGTTGCTAATATTGTTGGTAGAAAAAAGGGTGAAGCCCATGAGGTCTTTGCGCTTTAGGGGCTTTAAAAGATTTGAGTGCAGTAATAACCTCTGATTTTGTTAGAGGTGGTGTAAGTTGGAACTATTCAAGGAGGGGGTGTGCTAGATGCTGGAAATTTTTAAGAAAGTGACTGAGAAAGAAAGGAAATTGCTACTGGTAATAGATTGTCCATGGATCTTAAACACAATTTACAGACTTGAAATCTATCCGTATGGAGTGGACAAAACTCCCAAAATCTGTTGTTTAAACATATATTCAATAATCCTAATAATAAGTCTGACTAGATATTTATACATATATATTGTCTAAAGCAAATAACTAAAAAACCGTAAAGCCTAATCTGAGAGCGGTTGGAATATTGGTAACTGCTGGAGAGAATCCTGGAGACAGTTTCTTCAAGTTTGACTGATTGGTTCCACCTCACGTAAAGTTCCAAAATCTCTGTTTTCCCTTTCACGCTTTCTTTTTCTAAAATATGTCTTCAAAGGTGGGGTCGTATCAATACACCCCCTGAAAAGACGCCATGTCCTCAAGGCGAAAAGAAGGAAATTGACCAGCAGGTAAGTCATACTCTTCCCAACTAGCTTCTTCAACAGGACGATGACACCATCGAATGAGTAATTCTAAAGTTGAAATCCCAGGTCCTTTCACCCAGCGGTGTGACAAAACATTTTTAGGCTCCACAATAAATTCCAAATCAGCCGAAAGTGGTAATGGTGGAGGCGATGGAATATCAGCATAATCATGAGCAGGATGAAGCAAGGAGACATGAAAAATTGGATGTATCTTTGGCGTTGAAGGCAGCTGCAATTCGTATGCAACAGGACCCACTTTACGAACAATTTTATATGGACCAAAATAGCGAGGAGACAACTTCTCATTAGGACGTTTGACCAGACTCTTCTGATGATACGGCTGCAGACGAAGTAAAACAGTATCACCCACGTTAAAAGACTTCTAGTCGCTTTGAATCAACTAGGGATTTCATACGAGATTGAGCCTTCAAGAGGTTGGACTGCAGTAACTTTAACATCTGGTCACGGGCCAACAACTGCGCTTCAAGATCAGCAAGTTTTGTTTCACCAGGAACAAAAAGATGCAATGGTGGTGGCTCCATCCCATACACAACTTGAAAAGGAGTCATACTAGTTGATGAATGGTAGCCGGTGTTGAAAGAATACTCAGCCCAAGCTAAATATTGATACCATGATTTAGGCTTTTCATGATCAAAACAATGCAAATAGGCTTCAAGGAACCAATTAACCACCTCCATTGGGCCATCGGATTGGGAATGGTAAGAAGCACCCATACAAAGACGAGTACGACTAAGACGAAAAAGATCTTGCCAAAAAGTACTCAAGAAAATAACATCACGATCTGAAAGAATGGAACGAGGTAAGCCATGTAGCCGAACAATTTCCCTACAAAACAAAGCAGCCACTATTTTGGCAGTGAATGGATGAGATAAAGCCATAAAATGACTATATTTGCTGAACCTATCTACTACGACAAAAATAGTGTCATAACCATTTGAAGAAGGAAGACCAACAATAAAATCCAGGGAAATGTCTTGCCAAACTCAACTGGGAATTGGCAAAGTCTGCAAAAGACCACTTGGAGCCAAAGTTTCATATTTATTTTGCTGACAAATCAAACAATTCTGGACAAACAACTTAACATACTGCTTCAAACATGGCCAGAAATTTTTTGCAGAAACTCTTTTAAGAGTTTCCAAATATCCCCCATGTCCTCCGGTTGGAGAATCATGTACCTCAGCTAAAATCTTGGCTTTAAGCTCAGGATAATCAGGTATTACCAACTGAGATTTGTTGTAAAGATGGCTGGGCGACATTGAAAAATCCAAATGAGAAGGTCCGCAAAAAGTTGATCTAAAAGTTGCTTGGTATATGGATCAGCTTCATGTGCTTCCCTTAAGTGCTAAAATCTAATGAAATAGGCATTGCTAGAGTCAAAAGATCAGCATGTCGAGGGCGGCAAGACAATGCGTCAACTCTTTTATTTTCACTACCCGCTTTATAGGCAATAGTGAAATCAAATGGCAATAGCTTCATCAACAAATGTTGCTGTTCATCAGTAGTTACCCTCTGATTCAGGAGATATTTAGGCTGCAATGATCAGTTGTGACGATAAAATGCCGACCCAATAAATAGTGCTTCCACTTTTGTAATGCAAGAACTAAAGCCAATAACGCACGATCATATGTAGATTTAACCCGATTAGAAAAGGAAAACCCCTTACTGAAATATGCTAGAGGATGACTTTATTGAAGTAGAATAGCACCAACACCATCAGCCGAAGCATCACATTCAACAGTAAATTGTTGAGTGAAATAGGATAGACAAAGAATAGGTACTGATGTCAAGAGTCTTTTAAGATGCTGGAAAGCCACTTCTGCTTTTTGATTCCATATGAAAGCATCTTTTTTGGTCTGATCTGTCAAGGGACGAGCAATAATAACATAATTTTTAACAAACCGCTGATAATAACTCGTAAATCCCAAAAAACCTCGAAGTTCCTTCACACTCTTTGGTAGAGGCCAATCCAAGACCACAGTTATTTTTTCTGGATCCACGGCTACTCCTTTTTTGGAAATCACATGACCTAGAAACCCAATCTGAGGTTGCGTAAACAGACACTTCTTTGGATTAGCAAAAAAGGAATTGGTTAAAAGGAGGTGAAGAACTATCTGGAGATGGTTTCGTTGTTATTGGAGGGTTGGACTATAGATTAAAATATCATCAAAGAAAACCAAGATGAATGTTCTAAGATATGGTCATTCATTGCGGACTGGAAAGAAGCATTAGTGAGTCTGAAAGGCATTATCAGAAATTCATAATGGCCAGAATGAGTTTGGAAAGCTATTTTATGGATATCGACTGGCTGGACACGAATTTGATGGTACCCTGAACAGAGATCTATCTTTGAAAAAATAGTGGCGCCATGTAACTCATCCAGTAACTCATCTATATTGGGAAACAGATATTTATCTAGTACTGTTACCTTATTGGGGTTACGGTAATCAACACAAAACCTCCACGAATCACCTGTCTTTTTCACTAGTAGAACTTGTTGTAAGCGACAAATAGAAAGAGATAGAGAAAAAAAAAGAACAAAAAAGGAAAGAGCATAAAAAAACAAAGAAACGGACAAGGAACTAATTACTATTTAGGTAGGGACCACCTGCAAAATCAAACGAAACAGAAAAGCTTATTATCAGGAAGAGTGTCATTCGGAAGACCAAGAATAGGAAGACCAAGAATTGGATGAGCATGACTAGGCTAGCGAATGGACACTACTTGAATCCAGATTCTAGTAAAGTAGCAACTTGGTTCTCGATTTCAGTCTTTTGGCCATGTGGGTGTCACACCCCACCCTTGGTCAGGCGTGATTGGCACCCGGCACCTTACGGAAACCGAACGAACCAACTTATAACTTGTATTCTCTATGTCTCGAATGAAAAAATAAGGCTAAGGCTAGATATGAACGTAATATCATGTATAAGTATATGTCCAATGGACCCACGACGCCAATATAACGATCGACAGAACATAAGGAAGTTATACATAGGAACTGTCTACAAAGCCTCTATGAACATGACTGAAGTATACAAGTCGGGACAAGGCCCCCGACATGCCCTGAACAAAAATCATACAAACATATATACATCCAGACTCGACAGCGCTCCAGGAAGAAGTGGAGCTCACCAATCAGAACTGGTACCTGAAGGCAGCCTACGATAAAGGATCCTCGTCTTGTCTATCTACACCTGCGGGCATGAACGCAGCGTCCACAAGAAGGGACGTCAGTACGAACGATGTACTGAGTACGTAAGGCATGAATAACAACATAATAGTAAATATAGAACATAACATGAAATAAAAATAACCTGTATATCTGATTGCCTCATAAGGCGGATACCATGCATGCTTAGCTTTCTTTTGAAAAAAACATTCCTCATATATATATATACAAATAATAGTGTTGCGGAACGTGCAACCCGATCCATAAATAAATAATAGTGTTGCGGAACATGTAGCCCGATCCATATATCATATCATCATCTTGCATATATATTGCCACGGAACGAACGGCTCAATCCATTTATCCCATATATCCCACGTCCATGCATCCCGCGTATTTAGCTAATCAGGTGGCTATGCGTATATAACACCTCACCTTTCCCCTTACCCCATATGTACATATATATATATATATATATATATATACATATATATACACATTATATATATATATATATATATACACATTATATATATATATATATATATATATATATATATATATATATATATATATATATATATATATATATACACACACACATATATAACATAAGTAGCATGCATGAAAGCCTAAATAAAAGTTATCACTCTATCGGAGTGACGTAAGGTCGATAGCCTCCGACTTATATTATGGAACAATTATCATCGCTCTATCTCACCTTGAAGGAACAATGATTATAAGGTGAGATCAACAACAATGAGTGGAATCAAGAAAATCATAAAATAAGCTCAGTAATCTCATATGAGCATTAAAATCATAAGCTTTGGAATTTCTAGAATTAAAATCATCATCATCATATTCATCATAGAAAACATATCATCTTTAGTATCATAAAAAGCTTTTAAGAATCATGAACTTCTAACTTTTGGAAGTAAGAAGGTTATGGTAACATATATGGAATCATAGCATAGGAATCATGCCTTTTGAAAGGGACTAGCCTTAATATACCTGTTCAGCCTCCAATTATCTACAGTTATTCGTCCGAGCTCACAAGTCTACATTTAAGAGGATTCATACAATCGTTAGACTCATCGTAGTATATTTGAGCTAAGCTCTCAAGTCAAACTATTTTATATCCTGCTGAAAATCGGGCAGCATCTCCCTTGTTTATATGCCTAGCCCGGAATCTCAATTCAGCAACCAACAAAACAACAACAATACCAACATCAATAACACCATTTCCAACACCAATATGTACCATAAAACAGCCCACACGCTGTTTTCCAACTCCCATAACTAACCAACTTACTACACAATTATTTAACAACTTTGTCTCTGAGAATAAGCCTTAAATAATACCAAAAGAGAAAGATTCATACCTTATTACCAAAAGAGAAAGATTCATACCTTACTCTTGTTGAAGTAGAAATATCCCCGATATCCGCTTTGAATCCACGTCAAAATCCACCGCAAAACAAGACTACAATCACAACCATGCGCTATCCGGACCTAAACTAATATTCCGTCACTTGAAAATTGCTCTTTTTTTTTTATATTCTCACACCCTCAACTGTTTTTCTGGAATTTTCTAGGCAAATCTGATGAAAAAAGGGGGTTATTACCCTTTATATAGGGGTCAAATTCCGGGTGGGGTCACTGTAGTAAATTACTGTAGCAAGTCAGTACTGTAGCAAGTCAGTTCTGCTTTGTTAGCCGAACTTGTAACGTCCATAATTCTCTACTCCGATGTCCTATCGACGAGAGGTTTGTTGCGTTGGAAACTAAACTCGACGAAATTCATTTTAAGCTTTTGTTTCACTTCAAAACACTTCATATGCTAAGAGATATTCGTCCCTCAAGTTGGACCAAAAGTTTCACACAAAACATTACCCATTCTTTCTCCAAAGTTGTACTACTCCATTTCTTCCACTCATTTCCTTATAAAACCTTCCGGTATACCTTATATACATCCTTCACTCATTAAATATACTCAATACTGCTTGCTCCTTATATTCCAAAGTGATTTTACTTAACCATAACTCAACGTACTTATGTTTCAAATTTGATAAGTGTTTCTTCGAAGATACGGGGTGTAACAGTGGGTATATCGATAAGGTCTTATGTTTGGAGGTTTAGAATTTGGTAACAGAGGAAAAGCATGGGAATATGCTCTAAATGATGGAGTGATGTTGGTTCAGAAAACACCGAATGAAACTCACCTAAAAGTGTCTGAATTGCATTACCTGGACTCTCTCACAATTTGTGAAAAGATTGGAAGGAAGCCGTAGTGGAATTTGTCGATCTCATCCTTTGCAGTTTGTAACGTTTCCCTTGCCAAGTAAAAGTTATGAACATATCTTTCCAGTTAGCTTGAATGTGTTAAGAGAAGCCAGCCATTTGATACCAAAGACCAAATCAGCCCCTGCAAGAGCAAATGGGTAGTAATCTTGAGTGATTGTAGGGCCCGGCAACTGAATTTGAAGATTCTGGCTAACTTTACTGCAGCGGATGATGTCCCCATTCCCTATTTGCACACCGAATGTTGGAACTGATTCTACTGGCAGTTTATGCTCCTTAATAATGGATTCCGCCACAAAATTAAGTGTGGAACCACTATCCACAAGTATTAAAATCCGTCTCTTATTGATTTCACCCTGAAGCTTCATTGTAGTACCAACTGAATTTCCCAAAATGGCATGAAAAGAAATTTCAACAATGTCAGTTTCTTGAGGGTCGACATAGTCACCATCTGTAGCATTGACTTCATCAACACCATCTAATTGATCTCCTGCTGTAATCTCCATGAGTGACAATTTTATGGGTTTGCATATATGACCAGGTGCAAATTTCTCATGGCAACGATAACAAACTCCCTTCGCCATAAGATTTCTCCTTTCTGTATCCCATGAACCAGATTGAAAAGGTTGGGACGCGACTGGGTTGGAAGAAACACTGCTTCTTAAATTTTGATGTGCAGAGGAAGAAGTAGCGTCGTTCTGGGTATGTTTAACAGAGTGCAATGGGTTTTGTACGACAGGTCTATTGGTTGGGGTCCAATTGGACTCTCTGTTGCTGCGCATTGGGCTTAATTTATTTTCAAATTCAAGTGCCAAACTCATAGCCTTGTAAACTGTTCTGGACTTGTGAATTCTAACATCAGATTTAAGTTCCTCTTTTAGCCCATTCGTGAAAACCCCTAACCCTCTGTTTGGATGGTTGTTTCCCGTGGTTCATTAATGTACAGTATGGTATGGTACAGTATAGTGTTGTATTGTATTGTACAGTATTAATGAACGCAATATTTGGATAGACTGTATCGTTTGTTGTGGTTTAATAACATTTATATATTTTGATTTGACTGTATGGTATTATATAATAACTTGTAAGTTTACTAAAATACCCTTAACTCTTAATTAGAAATTAATTTATATATATATTAATAAAACTCTGGTAAAGAATAAAATAGGAACTTTAAAAAATAAGTAGGTAGTGGGTGGGAGTGGTGTGACATGGGTGGTTGTGGGATGAAAGTGGGGGCAATTGGTGGTAGGGTGGGGGTGAGTGGTTGTGGGGGTAGGATTGGGTGGTGTTGAGGGTAGTGGGTGGGGGTGGTGGAGGGATGAGTGGTGTGAGGTGGGTGCTGTGGGATGAGAGTGGGGGTGAGTTGTTGTGGGGTGCGGTTACGCGGTGGTGAGGGGTAGTGGGTGGTGGGGGTGGGTGGCAGAGGAGTGGGGTAGTTGGGGGTGAGGGTGGGTGGTAAGGTAGGGGTGAGTGGCGGGGGTGGGGGTGAGGGTAAGTGGTAGGGAGGGGCAGGGGTGGGGGTGAGTGGTATGGTGGGGTGGGGTGGGGAGGATGGTGGAGGGTGGATTATAATGGAAAAATGAAATACATATCCACGGAAAAACCACCAAATCGGTGGTTTAAAAAATTAGGACTTTTCATGGTTATATAATCATGGAATGAACAACGGGTTTACAACACCATATCACATAATTTTAAGAACAATGGAAACAAACATGGTTTCATAGCAAACCATACATTAATGAACCACGAGAAACCACCATCCAAACAGGGGGTAAGAGACAGTGATCTGGACAGTCTACGACTCTAGATGAACGTTTCGCAAATTATTGACGGTACTTTTGTATAGAACCAGTTTATCGGATGCTACAAATATGCTCGTCCGGATGTTGGAACTCCGCAAGATCATAATATTCTTGCAATACTTTAACCAGTTCTTCCCAATAGAGCAAAGTTCGCTCATGATTAATCCAACAGAAGAGATCAAGAGCATCACCTTCAAGATACATAGCGGCGACATCAACTTTGTGTTCATCTAGAGTTTGATAGTAGCAGAAATATTTTTCTGCCTCCAAAAGCCAACCTCTAGGATCCCCTCCTTTAAATCTGGGAAATTCCATCTTCATGTGTGGCCTCCGAGAAGGATTTTTTGGCCATCCTAGATTATTGATGTCTTCTTCTTTTTCTTGCCAAGTGTTTATGTTTTTTTCCTCCATTACGAGTTCGGTAACTGATTTCCTCTAGTTGGGTGCGGCCGGTCTGGGCTTTCAGCGTAGCAACAGCTTCTGCCATCGAATCAATTGTATGTAGTTTTGATGCTATGGCAAATAGTTGTTGGGAAAGAGATTCAACATTGGGAACGGCTTCTTGAGAATTAGAAGATCTGGTATTGACCATATTGGATCAACCTACTCTGATACCAAACTGTTAGATGCTAGAAATTCTTAAGAAACTGGCTAAGAAATAAAGGAAATTGCTACTGGTAATAGATTGTGCAAGGATCTTAAACACAATTTACAGCCATGAAATCTGTCCGTATGGAGTGGACAAAACTCCCAGAATCGGTTGTCTAAACATATATTCAATAATCCTAATAATAAGTCTGACTGGATATTTATACACATATACTGTCAACAACAAATAACTAAAAAACTGTAAAGCCTAATCTGATAGCGGTTGGAATATTGGTAATTGCTGGAGAGAATCCAGGAGACAGTTTCTTCAAGTTTGGCTGATTGGTTCCACCTCATGTGCATTTCCAGAATCTCTATTTCCCCTTTCACGCTTTCTTTTTCTAAAATATGTCTTCAAAGGTGGGGTCGTATAGGGGTGTGTGTGATGAAGGAGTAGGTTGAGACAATTTATGCCAGGTCAGCCTATAAAATGGAGAAAATTACAACCAAATACCATTTGACCATCTACTTTACAAAATATTTTACGCAGTGTATAGGTAGTGTATAAAGTATACTAAATATACATATGCTATATACACCTATATATGTAATATACATATTATATTCATACTTATACAGCCAAAGCATATAGGCAGTGTGTACTTCGATCATGTTTGGTAAACTAGATGGATGATGATTACATTTAGGTAAGTTTCCCTATAAAATTCTGATGGAGAATAACCCAGAGGGCCAAAAATGGCCATTGAAACATACAGACTTGGAAGGTAAACGCACACTCAAAGTACTATGCTTTGTATGACTTGTGGCTATGAAGGCTTGTCTGACTCATGAAAACCTAACGAAGAGGGGCTTTCAATTAAGTTCCACATGCCATCTATGTGAAAAGGAGGCTAAGGATAACTCTCGTTTATTCTTACACTTTTGTTATATCAACTATTGAAATGTTCCTAATATGGTTCGTATGAGCTGAATTATGCCAAAAGTAACAATTGATCTTCTGATGCCAGTGTAGTTGGGGGATGTGAGAAGAAACAGTGGAGAAAGAATTTAGCATGCATTTGGTGGACTATGTTGAAGGAAATAAATTTCAGATGTTTTGAGGATCAAAGAAATTCCATACAAAGAATAAAACTGAATTTTATATTGTTTTTTATTTTATTCTGGTGTAATAGCAACCTTGTAAATGATTGTGAATCTATGCTAGAAATCATATAGTCCCTGTAAGCTTTTGTCTAGGAGATCTCTTAGACAGTCAATCTAGAGATGTATTTTGTTTATCAATACAACATTTATGCTGAAAACATTCTATATACATTAGACATTCTCAAAAAATAATTTGTCATAAATATACATAGGATTGTATCATAAAATATCCCTATTATGCAACTTGCTTATCCTAGGGATTAAAACTTGCTCCTCTGACTTTCAGTATTGTCATATTTGTGCCAGGGAAGAAGCAGAGTTAATCCAATCTATAGTCAAGAAAGTTTTGGGAAAACTCGATAATACACCTATAGGTGTGGCAAAATACCCCGTAGGACTTCATTCTCGTCTTGATGAGTTGCTCAGGTTACTGAATGTTAAAGAAAATGGTGTGATAGTACTAGGATTATACGGAATGGGAGGAGTTGGCAAGACCACTCTTTCCAAAGCTTTGTACAATCAGTTTGTTGTGCATTTCAAGAAACGTAGCTTTATTTCAGATGTTAAGGAAATGGCAAGGCGACAAAATGGTTTGGCCACTCTTCAAAGCAAACTCATTGGTGATCTTACCTCAGGTGCTTCGCCAGACATAGATGATACTACTAAAGGTATCCAATTAATGAAGGAATATATGAAGAATGAGCCAGTTGCTATTTTTCTAGATGATGTGGACAATGCAGACCAACTTCATGTATTGGTTGGTGGGAGAGACTGGTTTCGCCGAGGAAGTAGAGTCATCATCACCACTAGAGATAAAAATGTGTTACTCCCAAGTATTGTAAACGAAAATTTTGAGGTAAAAGAGCTCTCCTCGTCCGAGTCACTTACATTATTTAGTTATCATGCGTTTGGAAGAGAGCAACCTCCTAAGAACTTTTCGGTTCTTGCTGAAGAAGTTGTAACACTCAGTGGGGGATTACCTCTAGCTCTTGAAGTTTTTGGATCTTTATTGTTCTACAAGAAAAGAATGAAGGAGTGGCAAGATGTGGTGCAAAAGCTGAGACAGATTCGTCCTGGTGATCTTCAAAAAGTCCTGGAAATAAGTTTTGAAGCACTAGATGAACAAGAAAAGTGCATCTTTCTTGATTTAGCATGTCTTCTTCTTAATACAAGGCTTGAGAGGGAAGATGCAATTGCAATATTTAAAGGTTGTGGTTTTGGCGCTGAAAGTGCAATAATAGAGCTCACAGCAAAATCGCTTCTTAAAATAGTTGATGGGAATGTTTTGTGGATGCATGATCAGCTCAAAGACATGGGAAGGCAAATTGTACAACGTGAGAATTTTGGAGATGTTGGTAAACGTAGTAGACTGTGGAATCGTGACGATATTACGGATGTCCTAAAGAACCATAAGGTATGGTTTTATGATCTTGTTGACACCTTTTGTATTTGTTGTATTGTTTAACTTGAAGTTAGTACATACATGCACATTGAGATGAAAACTAGAGATTCCTGTTTTCGACATGGTGGTTAAACGGCTAAACAAGGGTCTAATTGCTCATGTTGCTTGCCTGAACACAAGTTTCAAAATATCTTCTTTTTTTTTTTTAATAGAAGAAAATTATATTATCAGTGTAATTTAGTTGATTGTAGCAGGTAATTCATGCTCTTTTACTAGGCTTTTAATCCATGTACAGTGCAAACACTTACTTTTAATTGATTTTTCGAAGGATCTATTTGTATAAAAACTTTTTATGATGTTACTGAATAGTTTCTTTCTATGATCTTTCAAGTGAGGGGTACACTTTGAAAAGTATTTCCAACTGTAACTCTTTTAGTAATAGAAGTTGAATTTACTAGTTTAACAAAATACTCAGTGTATTTAGTACTAGTTTATTATAGATACAAGAAGATGCAACAAAAAGATACCTTCATTGGAACCAAGAAGCATTTTGAAGTTATTTGTCTTAATCACTCATTTTTTAATTGAGCATTTAACTTTTTGTTATTTGTCTTCTATCTTCCCCCTTTGATTTCCTTTTTATCTAATTTGAACAAATTCAAGGGCACGAGAAAAAATGAGGGTATTGTGCTTGACTTTGAGAAGAGGAAAGATCAGAACTCCAATGAAGTATCTCAGATCTATTTGAAGAAAGTACTTAAAAGGTGTATTGGCCAACGTAGAAAGGAAAATGGTGTAACATTTTGCACAAGAGATTTTCAGTGCATGGTCAATCTGAGACTCCTCCAAATCAATCATGTCAAATTGGTTGGAAATTTCAAGCTATTACCTGCTGAACTAAAGTGGCTGCAGTGGAAAGGCTGCCCTTTACAAGTTATTCCTCCTGAGTTACTGTCCCGAAAGATAGCGGTTCTTGATTTATCGGAGAGCATGATTACACACGTCTGGAAGAAGAAAAAGTGGAATTGCTACCAGAACAAGGTACGTGAATTAGTTGAACCAATCTCCTTTTTTACAACTTTGTTTGCTCGTAAGTAGGAAGAACAACAGGTCTCCTTTTTGACAATGACAACTTTCTCTGGTTGGTTATTAAGTTGGAAGTACTACATGTCCCTTTAATCATCTATAGATGATTTTTAGGGTCCGTTTGATATGAAGGAAAATGTTTTCCTGGAAAATAAGTGGTTTCTTGCTTATTTTTTGGTGTTTGATTAGTAAGCAAAAAAATTATCCTAAGAGCATTTAAATGTAATCTAGGAAAACACTATGGGGGTGGATATAGGGGTCGGGTGGCTTGGGTGGGTTGGGGTTGGGGTTGGGGTTGACGAGGAGACAACAAACTATGAACACCATGGAACTTGTTTTCCATTCTTCAATTAGGAAAGTTATTTTCGTCATTCTTAAGGACTTGTCTTCCTAGAGAAATTATGTTTCCAAAACATTTATACCAACCAAACATGGAAAATTTGAACCATTTTCCTCCATACCAAACACACCCTTAGATTCACAAGCTTTGTCAGGTAAGTGGCTAATTGTTTTTCAAGTTCTATGAAGCTGAAAGAAACAAAGGAAAGGTGCAGTTTTTATTCTTTTTAATTGAAATGTTTGTTGCTTCGTCTTCCCTTATCTAGGCGCTAAAATCTCTTCTTCCTTAATGTTTAATTTCTTGGCTTTACTGTTTACTGATCTCAATGGGTTATTCTGCTAGTCTCTCCCTCTCTCTCTCTCTCTTTTTTTTTTTTTTTCGCAATGACTGAAAATCTTCATCTGATAGATGGCAAAGCAGCTGAAAGTTATGAATCTACATAGTTGTCGCCAACTTAAGGAAATCCCTGATTTATCTGGACTTCAATTGGAGAAGCTGATTCTTGACCAATGCAAGGAACTGGTTAAGATCCATCCATCAATTGGAGACTTGACTACGTTGACCCATCTAAACATGAAGGACTGTCAGAGCATTTTGGCATTTCCAGATGATGTGTCGGGATTGAAACGTCTTGAAGTACTTATCCTATCTGGTTGCTCGAGTCTAAAGAAATTACCAGAGGACTTGAGTGGCTGGAAATCTTTGAGAGAGCTTCTTCTAGATGGTACAGCAATAACAAAGCTACCTAACTCTATCTTCCACCTGAAGAAGCTTCAGATGTTGAATTTAAATGATTGCCGGTGTTTGGAGTTGTTGCCTATAGCTATTGGGAATCTAAGTTCGCTGAGAGAGCTCTCTTTTAGCAGATCAGCTTTAAAGGAACTGCCTGATTCCATTGGAAATTTGAAAAATCTTGAGGAATTAAGCTTGAGAATGTGCAAGGGGCTCATCTCACTTCCTGATTCCCTTGGCAATCTTAAATCTTTAATAGGACTTTATCTTAATAACAGCTCGATAAAAGAATTGCCACCTTCCGTTGGTTTGTTATCTCATTTGAAGTTTCTTTGGGTCAACAATTGCAAGTACTTGAGCGAATTTCCCAATTCCATGAGTAGCTTATCGTCATTAGTTTGGCTTTGTCTAGAGGGGACCTCAGTTAGTGAACTAAGTTTCCAGTTAGGTAACTTAAAGTCTCTTGAGAAGCTTGAGATGGGAAACTGCGCGTCAATCAGATCTTTACCTAACTCAACTGGAAATATGTTATGTTTAACTACTTTGGACCTACACAATACATCAATTACTGAGTTACCAGATTCGATAGGCTTATTGGAAAGACTTTGGAAATTGAACCTGAATAACTGTTTGAATCTCCAACAACTCCCGGCTTCAATTGGAAGCCTTAAGAGTTTGTGTTACCTTTATATGGCTGAAACTGCTGTATCAGAATTACCCGATGAAATTGGAATGCTTTCAAACTTAAAACTACTGAAGATGAGAAAGAAACCACAGCATAGAGAGGATGAACTGCTGGACATGGTAGACCTGCATGTTGAAGAAAGCTCTAAACGCGTTACTCTTCCAGAATCATTTTCGAACCTCTCATCCTTGGAAGTCCTAGATGCTCATGCATGGAAATTCTCTGGCAAGATTTCTGATGACTTTCAGAAGTTGTCTGCTTTGGAAAAGCTCGACCTTGGACACAACGATTTTTGCAGCCTCCCTTCTAGCATGAAAGGACTTTGTGTTCTCAAGCATTTGCTTATCTCGAACTGCAGAAAGCTCAAGTGTCTTCCTGAACTTCCCTCAAGTTTGGAATGGTTGAATGCTGCAAACTGCTCCGCATTGGAAGATATAGCTAGCATATCAAATTTGGAATATTTGGAACAACTCCAATTCAGTAATTGCAAGAAGATAACAGATATTCCTGGCCTTGAAAACTTGAAATCTTTGGTAAGGTTGTATACAGTCGGTTGCAACGCATGCTTTCCTTCCATAAAAAGAAGGATTTCTAAGGTTCTTTCTCCTTTTATCCTCCATCTGGTTCTTTCACCTTTTCTCCTCCCTCTCTCTCTCATACCTCAAGATTATATATGCACTTTTATATCAAGTTGACTAAAACTCTGAATGCAGGATTCTCTAAGGCATATCAAGTATCTCTGTGTTCCAGGCAGTGACATTCCGGATTGGTTTATTCAGGAAGTACCTAACGTCTCAACTCGCAAGCACCGTGATATCAAGAGTGTGATCATTGGAGTAGTTCTCTCTCTAGACCAACAAGTAGAGGACAATTTCAGACACAAAGTCCCAGCAATCGTGGATATTCAAGCAATGATTACCAGACCAGGTGATGCTGAACCTAAACTTAAAAAAACTTTGAACTTGGAGGGGGTTCCTGATACAGATGAAGATCAGCTCTATTTATGTCGATTTCAAGAGCATAGTGATTTTATGTCCGTGTTGGAAGAAGGCGACAGGGTGCAAGTTGCAATTAGAGAGAATCCACGTTTTAATGGCCTCAAACTGAAGAAGCATGGGATGCACTTGGTTTACGAAAATGAGGATGACTTCGATGATAATGATGAGGATCTGTTTGATGAATCTCAGCAGTCTGTTTCGAAGAAACTTGCTAACTTTTTTAATTCTTTATGAAACAGTTCATAGCCGAAATGAATTCCGCATACATAGTCGAGGACAAGAATCGGACTATATAAAGACATTTATAAATGTGTGTATACTAAATGATTCCCCTATGTTAGTGGCCTGGCAAGTTTATTCAGAATAAACATTGGTGCAGATGGATTGATTGTGATAACCTGTACCTTTAACTAGCTACTGTCAATATATTTCATATTCCAACTCAGAAACTTAACAGGTCGTTAGTTATGCAGATTTAGTTATTTCATCTTTTACCCTGCATAAAAGAATACATAAATTGACTCATAACTTATAGTACATGTTTTAGTTAAGCGAGATTGTAAACTGGTAACCAAACACTATATTTGGTGTGTTGAATTTTATCCACAACAACTAAAATTCTACCAAACATAGTACTAGTTATGCTGGTTTTGATGTATAAATAATTCATTTCCTAACCAACAACCAAACGACCCCTGAATGCGTGTGAGTGCAATATAGCACAAGAGCACATATTGAGACTTCATTGAATCTAATCTTCCAATTTCAATATCCCAGCAATAGTTGCCTTGTTCATCTTTCAGCTGACTCTCTTTCTTCCCATAATTCAGATTTCTGGTCAGGGAGAATTCTTCATCTTCATTTCATGACATTAATTTCTTTGGTACCACATTTTCCTCATAATTAGCATACCGATCTTCAAGCCAAGTAAAATGATTTCAGTTTAGTTTATCAACTTTACCGGGGCATGGAAGTACTCAAGCTAAAGTAAATGCACCTAAAGAATGGCTACGGTCAAGTGATCCTGGAAGACCCTAGACTCGCTCTGATCCCTTCCTATGATGATGCCTTGATAGGTTTTTAAGAATTTAATTAGTAGATACACATAATTTTCCCTGACAAAAATACCAGAGCATAAGAAGTCCTAGAAGGAAAAGAGATCTGCCTGCCACCATTTCAAGTTTAAATTTTATGTAAAAGAAGATGAAGACTGCCCAAAGAAAATCTTCAATACCTGAAGGTGTTTTCTATGATATATTCTCTTGGCTTCCAATCAATTTTTTAATGCGTTGTAAGTGCATTTTTTAGATTTTGTAACTCTGTTGAATTAGATTAATCTTTTGTGAACACCATCAAAATCACGCTATCACCTTGATAAAAATCAAATTCCTTGCACACTCAAGGGATGAAGACTTTTTTTTTTTTTTACACCATAGTGGAATATAGAAAAGCCTCACTTTTTGTATAGAGGAATTAGATGGTTTTATAAAGGCAGAATACTTAAAAGACCCTTCTAAATTTGGCTATTTTATTTAAACTCCTCTTAAATTATGTCTGGTCCCAATTAACCCCTACACTAGTCTCTCTCTCTCTCTTTTTTTTTTTTTTTAATAATCTTTACCCCTCAAATAACCGCTAGTCCTAATTACTCTCTGTACTTGGCTTTCCTATAATCCAAATGATTTCAAATGACGTTTGGCGCGTGAGAGTGTAAAATAACAATTACATCGTATTAAAATCTGATTTGTAAAAAGAATATTTAGCCATTCCAACTACTATTTCCTTATCTCTATCCATGTGCCTCCATAAAAATACAACTCAATCTTTTTTCTTCTTTTACCATTTTTCTTTTGAGGGGTAACGATTATAGAAACGTCAAGTATAGAGAGGTAATTAGGACCAGTTATTCTTTGAGGGGTGATAATTATAGAAAAGACAAGTACATAAAGGTAATTATGAGCAGTTATTCTTTGAGGGGTGATGATTATAGAAAAGACAAGTACATAAAGGTAATTAGGACCAAGTATAGTTTAAGGAGGATTTGAATCAGGAGCAGATCCTATCAGATACGACGTCAGCCGAACCTAATCATGACTTTTTTCTTAAACTCTTTATTCTATTAAGAAATCTATTAAATATATAGAAATATTTAATTGTGAACATACTAACTAAGACAAGCTACGGGTTTTGTGAAAAATTCAGAATCCACAAACTTTAAATCCCGATTCCGCCTATAAATTCGGAATAAAACACACCAAATTCAAAATTATGTCGTTGTGGAAGTTAGATGTAAGTATGTAATCCTGAAGATAAGGTTCTGGACTTGATAGGAAAAACAGGAGAAAATTAGCAGCCATTTATATTTACGGCTATTTATTTAGACTAATTCTATTTTGTTTGGAACGTAATATGTAGTTGGACTCATCTTGGTTTTCTTTATTTCAATCATAACTTGCAAATAAAACTTACCCGCACCGGATGTTTACACCAAGTGTAGTTAAATTAATTATAGGAGATAAAGATAATGGTCTTCCAAGAGTATTATTATTTTTTAATAAATAAGAAACTTAAAAGAAGATTAGTAAAATCACAATAACCAACATTACCAACTTCTAGGTTTGCCGTCATCTTCTTTGTTTTATTTCCCCGCAATCATCTTCTTAGCACTTTTGCTGCATCTTGTCGCTTGAATATTATGTACATAATTGACTGTAGATATTCATAGTCCTCATCTCTCTCCCTAACTTTTTCTAAGTTCTAATTTTGTCTTTGTCAAATGCTTGGGTAAAATCTTGTCTTCTTCCACAATAGTTGTTATATGAATAAACACAAGACTGCAAAAACCATTAACTTGAAAAAAAATTAATCTTTGAAATAGCTTTCTTACCAATATTAACTAATCGCTCACTTTATGGTCAGGAGAATATCCGTTTAGCTTAATTTACTTTAGCTAATTGTTTAAGTTTGCAGGGAAAAAGAAATTGAAAAAAGATGGTTACTTTAAGTGTTTATGCAAATAAAATGATGGTTTTACTAGTACTAGAATATCAAAATCATAGAATCTTTGTCCAGTTATAGAATAAAGAAACACTATCGGAGTAACTAGCTAGATTATAAAGTATATTTAGTTATTATTTTTTATTTATGTGCAAAATAAATAAAAGTAAACTATGATTAAGCACTAATTGTTGTAGTTAGATTAAGTGACAAGTGTCATTTAGTTATTGGCTTGTGTAAACACCTGATACGGGTAAGTTTCTACTTAACTTGCATATCTAAAGATTTTATTATTACACTACCGTGGTACTTTCTTTTTGATGTTATTTTCAAGTTCTCTTATGAATTTTTTATTATGGCTGATGGAATACAGGCATACGCAGCGGAAGCAAATAGCTAGGATCGAACTTGCATGTAATAAAGACAACACATAATCAAGATCTTAATCAAATATAAAATTGATACTTATCTCTTGAAGCGTGAATGCAATCACGTATCTAGCCTTCAAGCACAAGCAAAAGTTGTCCACGCGTTCATCCTTCAGTTCCACAGTTTTCTGTTGTGTAACTCGAATAATACCAGAGTTTGTGAAATTCGTGTGGGCGAATTTCTATGAAAAAAGTGTAGAAACTTGTGAAACCCCTTGTCTTCTTATGGAATAAGACCTTTTTATAACTACAGGTTTTAGGGTTTAAACCCTTTTCCCAAACCTGATAGGTCTTTCTTTTCCACCAAGAAATCAGATTCCATTTAATTCGTTATTATTTAGGCACAGTAGGGACCACCGAATTTAATTAACGAGGCTTCCTATTATGGAATTAATTCAAGATATCTTAATTAATCCTACCATAATAAATTACGAATTATTCCACTAAACATTCGCAATTGCACTCCTCAATTCAATTTCGAAATCATACATTAAAACTTATTTAACTCCCCTTGTTAAGATTACATATACCAATCAATTACATTAAATTAAATTACTGACAATTAATTCATTAACTACTTGAATCCTTTATCTTTCCGCGTAACTTATATCATGTGACAGATACAAAATTTACCTGCAGGGTTTTCACATGAGATTTATAAGCATCCATAAAGGGGTATCATCAATCTCAAAGTCGAGACATGGATTCTATCAACTAATTATTATTTTATAAATGTATTTTGCCATTATCCAATTTATCAGGAATACATAGACCAGTAATTGAGTCATACCTTTTAATAAATCAAAATAATGAACAAATCACATTGATCATAATGACCATATCAAGATTAAGAGTATAAGTACATTTAATGAGCTAGAGAGATTGTTTTAGATATTTAGTACAAAAACACTTATCTCTACTTAGTCCGTTCAATACATACAAAATGTACTAGCACAAGAAGACGGAACTATACCGTTCCCATAATGAAGATACATTATATTTAATCTTGTGCTACAATCATACCAATGGCTTTATCCAATTTCCATCTTAGATTTGTGAACATAGGCTTTATACTTATAAGAACTTATCATTTAATCTTCCATGTATAAGTTAAACTCTATACACTAAATCATCTATTATATAAGTAAAGGACACACATACTAGTACCTGATCTATTTAACTCTTTATTAAAAAATGAATAAATAATTATTCTATAATAAATACTATATCCGAACACATGGTTAATAGTATATATTCCAACAATCTCCCACTTAGACTTTTAACCATGACAATTGTTAGAATATACCATGTCTAAATGCTTGGTTAATGGTATATACCCAACAATGATGTCGTATATAAAAAAGAGTACAAGTCCTAGAAGGAAAAGGAGAAAAACAATTATACATACACATTAAAGTTCCAAAAGGAACAGAATGAGAAGAAAAAAAACAAAAGCTAGCTGAACACAATGGAGGTTTTCTCATGGAAGTGAAGAATATGAAGAGTACTGCCGAAACAAAACTTGAAATTCCTCAAGATATTATTACTGATGTATTCTCTAGACTTCCGTCAAATCTTTAATGCATTTCAAGTGTATTTCTAGATTATGTAATTTTCTAATATCAGATCCCGATTTTGTTGACTTCCATCATAGCCGCTCTATATCCCGTCCTGATCATAGGACAAAATTATTCCTACGAACATGGGGCCGAGAAAACTTTTACACCATAGACTTAGTTGAGACAAACTGAAGCTTGCATTGTTCCACTTGAGAATTTGGATGGCCTTAACTATCCTAAATTCGAGTACGCTAAAGGTTCGTTCTGCTTATGGAGTGCATGTTTTCGGATTGCTGTTATTTGCAACCCTACTACAAGAGAGATGAGGTTTCTTCCTCGTCTAAATGTTGATGATGATTTAAGTTATCGATGACACTATTCATTGGGTTTTGACCCTGATAAAAGGAGACATAAAGTCTTGATGACACTTTATAATACAGAAAAGTCATCAAGACAATGGTTTTCACTCTAGGTCCGGGTGAATCACGGAGAGAGATCAAATCCATACCCTATTTTCACCTATTGACTAAGTCGGAAGGAATTTACATTGATGGAGTTATTGTTACTTTGGTTCAAAAATCAAGATAGCTGAGTTTAATTTTGGTGTGATGAAGAACATCGAACTAGCATAGAATTGTATTTTAACCTGATAGAAATTGAGGGCAAATTAGCAGCAATTTCTTCAAGATTTAGTGCTACAATACAACTTTGGATTTTACAAAATGCTGAAACAGAAGAATGGGTGCAACAACTTTCCATTACCCTTCCCAAGCAATATTCATCGTCACACTTTTATTGTAACACTCCTGATAAAGAGGAGATTGCAATAGTTGACTCAAGGCTCAAGCCAAATTGAATTTTATTGATAGAAACAACAATCCAGAATCACAAGTAAATCAATAGACGATGATGAAGAATAGTAAGGGCACTAACCTTGCTCCATTGCGGAAATAATTAGCTGAAGATATTCTCTCTTGATAACTAGTTATAAGATCTTCTAAGTCTTAGTACGCTTTTGTTGTTCTTTTCTAAGATGGGGTAGAACAAGAAAAAAGTACATACTGACTTAGGGACCACAACACTTATAATCTGACATCTCTTCCAAAAGGCAACTCTTTATAAGAGATACCATTTCAATTATAAGGCCCATCAATTATAATTAAAAATTAAATATGTTTCTATGCATAAATAAAGTCCATACTTATACCTTAATATTTCTATAACCCACATATATAATACATTATTAGATCACTAATATAGGTTCATTTAATTGATAGCAAATCAATATACATATACAATCATATTAAATATGTGAGTCCACTTAAATAAAAAATTACTAACAATCTCTCACTTGGACCACATATGTTTTTGAAAAATTGTACATAGTTAAAACTTTATAGTGCACTAGAATTTGCTATCGTAATAGAAATATTCCAAAACAATTTGGTCCATCAATTATACTAATATAGGATCAAGAAGGTTTTCATAACATGTATTCGTAGCTAAACCCATCAGTGGTCACAACATCAGTAAAATTAATGACATAGATCAAATATGGACGCATAGCATGGAAATTACATGTAAATTGATCCCAGTCATACCTATTCCCAACTGGTCCTACTTTATGACTTAAACCATCACTTTCTTATACTTTATGCAAAACTGCAGCAGAAAATCAATATCTTTATTTTTAGAGCTTTCGAGATACATATGGATATCATAATATTTATAAAACTTTAGTCTGTACAGAAATAAATTTATACATGTCAAACACATAAATAAAACAACAAACTCCCACTAAAGTGCCTCATCGTAAACTTTAACGATACCCATATGAGCAACATACTCATGAAATAATTTAGGTGGCAAACCCTTAGTGAGCGGATCCGCAATCATTGAGTTTGTACTGATATGCTCTATTGACACAAGAAGACTCTGAACTCTCTCCTTTACAACCAAAAACTTGATGTCTATATGCTTTGACTTTGATGAACTTGGGTTGTTCTTTGAATATAACTCAGTGGATTTATTATCACAATAAAGTTTCAATGGTCTTTCAATGCCATTGACTATCTGCAGCCCAGTGATAAAATTTCGTAGCCATATTCCCTGATTTGATGCTTCATAGCAGGCTATGAATGCAGCTTCCATAGTAGAAGAAGCTATTAGTGTTTGTTTGACACTTTTCCAAGAAATAGCTGCTTCATCCATCATGAAGACATAAACTGATGTGGATCTTCTACTATCAAGACATCCAGTGAAATCTGAATCGGAATATCCCACGATCTCTAAGTGATCTGACCTCCGATAAGTGAGCATGTAATCTTTGGTTCTTTGAAGATATCTCATAACCCGTTTTGCTGCTTTCTAATGATCCATTCCCGATTTATTTAAATATCTTCCCAACATTCCCACTATGTACGCTATATCATGACGCATACAAACTTGTGCATACATGAGACTTCTCACTGCAGATGCATATGGAATTTTGTCCATCTCTTTCTTCTCTATGTCCAACTTAGGGCATTGGTGGAAACTAAACTTATCACCTTTTGCCATAGGTGTATCTCCAGTGCACAATTTTGCATTCCAAATCTACTAAGCACCTTACCAATATAAGTCTTTTGCGATCGTCCAAGAATGCCTCTGGTACGATCTCTATGAATCTGTATACCCAGAACATAGGATGCTTCACCAAGATCTTTCATTTCAAATTTACTGGATAAAAATTTCTTGGTTTCATACAATAAACCTATATCACTGCTTACCAGTAGAATGTCATCAACATATAACACGAGGATAATAAATTTTCTCCCACTAAACTTGAGATATATGCACTGATCAACAGTGTTTTCCTTAAAACCAAAAGAGGTTATCACCTGATCAAACTTCCGGTACCATTGACGGGATGCCTGTTTTAAACCGTAAATGGAATTCTTAAGTCTACATACAAGATGCTTTGAATCTTTGGACTCAAAGTTTTCTGGTTACACCATGTATACCGTTTCGTCATTGTCTCCATTGAGAAATGCAGTTTTTATGTTCATTTGATGAAGCTCCAAGTCATAATAAGCTATAAGTGCCATAATGATTCTAAACGAACCTTTCGATGAAACTGGCAAAAAAAGTCTCTTTAAAATCTATGCCTTCCTTTTGAGTGAATCCCTTGGAAACTAGGCGTGCTTTATATCTTTCGTTGTTACCTTTTGAACCACGTTTGGTTTTAAAAATCCATTTACAAACAATCAGTTTCGATCCTTGCGGTAACTCGACAAGATCCCAAACGTCGTTGTCTTTCATAGACTTCATCTCACCTTTCATGGCTTCTATACATTTAGCAGAGTTTCCACACGTTTTTTCTTGACTAACAGTAATAGGATCTTCTTCTATTCCCATGTCAAAATCATGCTCTTGGAGATAAACAACATAGTCATCCGAAATTGTATTTCTCCTTTCTCTGCTAGATCTTCTTTTAGGCACTTCGACTTGAGGTTGTTGGGATATATCAACTTGAAAAGGTGGTATCATTGTGTTTTCTACATAGTCTTGATTTACAGGTTGAAAAGCTTCTGGTAAAGCTACTTGGTAACTTTCAATTGTAATTGTAAAAGGAATATTAATGAATTCCTCTTCAAACACAATTTGTCTATTTTGATCATTCCCACTATAATCAACATCTTCAATAAATTTAGCATTCCCAATCTTAAAAAAGGATCTTTTTGAGGGGTCATAAAATGTTAGAACCCGTATTTTTGTACATTGGAATAATCCGGATTAATTATGATAAGTTAAGGACAAAACAATTTCGGGATACAAAGTCGAAAATTTTTTACCTTCGATTTTATTCTGAGATATGAGTTGTGCATGAATTTGTTGGTATGGAACAATTAGGAAAATTTGGGACCAAAATTGGAATAGATGGACCTTGCAAATTATGCAATTTGTATGCATTTGGCCGTGTGGTTTTTTTTGGGATTGGCCCACCCAATGTGTGTTCACTTTTAATTGGAACAACACATGGTGTGGGCCAAGGCACCCTTGAATAAGTCTTCCACTAGCACAAAAGATGACCACAAGTCTTCATTTGCATTCAACACATAGAATTTTTTTTTTTTGAAGACTCCACCATTGGAGGCTCTCGGCCAACCTCCCCAAAAATTCAAGTCCCTTTTCAAGCTCTCCCAAAATTAATTCCTTGGTGTAAATCCACTATATTGAGGTCCCTAAGTAGCGTGGAGGTGTCGTTGGGGCGATCAACCCATTATTTTTCATCTTTTGGAAACCCTAGCCCATTGTGGAAATTGAAGAGAAAAAGTAAGATTTGATTATGTTTTGTATGTTATAAAGGTTGTATGCTTGTTGTAATATGTTATAATGGAGGAAAAATCATGAAATATAGTATGATTGGAAGTGGGTTGTGTGATGGGTGTGCTAGCCGTGCATATGGGTGTTTATTGTGTTGTGTTGAAACTATGAATTAATGCCTAGTTAGTTTGTTATGATCATTGTAAGGTGAAGAATGGTCGAGAATCATCCATTTATGTATATGTGTAGTGTTGGTCGAAATGGGTCATATTATATGACAATGAACGAATGAATATCGCTTAATGTTTTAGTCGTCGTCATTGTGAATCCTATGTTGGAAATGAATGTTCTATGACTCAAATGGATGTTGTGAATGTTGCGGACTGTTTTAGAGGTTATTGTATGTTTAATGTAATTGGTATATTGATGAGATAGCATTGTTAGAATGTAAATTGTAGATACGAACCATGATTCGGAAATGAAGAAAAAGTTAGAGGGGCTGTCTCGGTTAGGGGCTGTTTCGGGTAGCTTGGGAAAATTTATGGATTGTTGGAAAAGTTGTATAAATTGCTTAAAATGTATTGAAATGTTTTTGGTATGGGTTCGGGTTAGTATGTGAGCATATAAGCGTCGATTTTGGCTTGAAGGTAAGTCGTCGAATTGAATTTATGAAAGTTGATAAATGATGGCAAGAGAGCTATTATTGTTGAATTACCTTTCAGATTAATTATTAATGTTGTTAGGTTGGTTGTTGTGGTTGTTGTTGATTGATATGGCCGAGTTAAATTCTCGGGGTAGCCTATTTACAGGGGAAATGCTGCCCGAATTTCTGTAGAATTTAGGGCGAAATTGGAATTTATTGCCCAATAAGTCTTTAGCTGATGTTTGGCATTTTATGGCTTATTTTTAGATCGCGGGCAGCCCGAATCATAGTTTGGACTTAGCTTGAGTTGGATCATATTGGAGAGCGTTTGAGGTATGTAAAGTAACCTTTTTTTTTGGCATGCCTTAGTTAAAGTAGGCCATGATACGAGCCTCTAGGAAACTCTATTCTCGCAAATCCGAGCTTGTCTATGATTCGTATTTGTTTCCTTGGTATTCTTGGGCACATATGCCATAACATTGATCCTTATATCCTTGGAGTTTACAATTTGTAAAGATTTCATGAAAGCTGATTTTTGGTTCCAAAGCTTGTTCTTTAGCGATTCTAAAAGTTCAAACGCCCATAACTTCCTCAGAAAAGCTCGGATTGCTTTGAAATTTTCGTAGGAGTTTGTATGATATAAAATGAGTATGTTTTTCATAGCCGGGCTCAGTTCGGGTCTATACTCGTCCGTGGGTCCCGCGACGCCCTTTATGTAATTTCGGTAACTTTGGGAAGAAAATGTTATAATTATTGTTCCGATTTTTAATATGACTATTTTACTTATCTTTTGGATTTATGATAATGATTTTATGCATATGATTCCTCACTACTCCGCTCGTGCCCTATGATATCGTTCGCCGGTTCCCGGGCCGGTTCGGTTGTCGTGCGTATTATGATACATTCCGGTGTTATGCTGTGTTTATGGTTCACCGAGCTCCTCGCTCGAGGGCCGGGTTCCATATATGTTTGGCGTTATGCTGTGATTGGCGTTATGCTGTGTTGTGATGTGTGTCGGGGATTCGGAGATTTGAAACTTTCTGGTGTTATGCTGTGTTATGGCGCCATCGACAGGCGGGCGACCATATTTTCCTGTGCCCTATGCATAATTTATACTTTGGAAATAAACATTTTGATATTTTTGGATAAGTATTATTTTCCATACTTCTGATTCGATTACTGTTCAAGACTTATTTCTGTACCTTCTGCTTTGCATACCCAGTACATATTTCGTACTGACCCCCTCCTCCGGGGGCTGCGTTTCATGCCCGCAGGTACAGACACGCAGCCTGGTGATCCACCCGTTTAGGACACCCCCTTCTGCTATTCGGAGTGCTCCTCTCATTCCGGAGCTTATTATTTTGGTATATATATTTGTTAGTGCATTTATGTATATTCGTTCATGGGTACGGCGGGGCCCTGTCCCGTCATATGAGTCTGTCGGTCTGTTTAGAGGTCTGTGGACATGTTTGTGGGTTGGGGTCTTTCTGTACGGATGCGTGTATATGTTGTGTTTGGGCGATCCCATTCGCCGCGGCGGCCGGTCCGCATATGTTTAAATGTTGCTTTGTTGGCCCTGTGTGGCCTTTGTTGGTATTATCTGTGCGCAGGGTTAATTTGGATAGTCTGTAAAACAAAGGAAACTCTGCCGAAATTTTTCTGGAAATTATCTAAATTTGAAATATAGCCTTGTCGGCTTCTGCTATATACTTGAATGCGTTTGATAAAATTTGAGATAGCATTTGATAGATGTGTTTGGGTGCCCAGATCGGGCACTAGTCACTGCCTACTGGGTTGGGTCGTGACAGAAGTGCTATCAGAGCGGTTTGTCCTCGGAATTTCTACAGACCGTGTCTAGTAGAGTCTTGTTTATCGGTGTGTTGTGCACCACATCTATAAACAGGAAGCTACGGGACATTTAGGGTGTTTCCTTCCTTTGAATCTTAGATCGTCCGATAGGGCTGTGCTATTAGGATGATTCTGTTCTGATCCGTTGTTGTTTTCTTTCAGTGATGCCTCCGAAGAAGGCGACGGCCGCCCAGAAGAAATAGGGCTTGGTAGGAGAGATCGGCCGGGCTCAGAAGGGTACACGGACCCTTGCTCAGATGATGCGTGATATTGCGTCCCGGCCAACAGACTCTGCTACGTCTTCATCATCAGAGGAGTCTGGAGCACCAGCCGCTGCCACTAGGGATCAGGGGGCGGCTTCACTATCAGTTCCAGAGGCTCCAGCTCCCGCGCCTCCAGCACCCCAGCCAGGGGCGGAGGATAGGACATTAAGGGAGGCCGTATATTTATTGACTACTTTGGTAGCAGGGCAGGTTCATAGACAGGGATGAGGAGATGGTCGGGCAGACAGGCGTGACAGTTTGAGGGCCCGTGATTTTCTGACCTGTGGCCCCCCAGAGTTCTTCGGGTCAAAGCCCGTATAGGACCCTCATGAGTTTATTCGACAGATGCAGCGGACCCTGCGACTGATTAGTGCTTCTGATACAGAGTCAGTTGAGTTGGCGTCATACCGGTTGCACGACGTAGCAGCCAACTAGTACGAGTCATAGATGCTGTCCAGAGGTGAGGGTGCCCCTCCAGCTGTATGGGATGAGTTTACAGAGGCCTTCATGGCCCACTTTCTACCTCCGGAGGTGAGGCGCGCCAGGGTGGACCGATTCCTGCTGTTGAAGCAGCGGGGCAGGCCGATTCGGGAGTACAGCTTAGAGTTTGATTCACTGGCCCGATATGCGCCCACATATGTAGCTACCATGACTGACCAGATGCACCGATATATAGTGGGGCTGGATCTGTATTATGTTGACAGTTGTCTGGTATTGGCGGCCCAGCACGGTATGGATATTGCCCGTATACAGGCCCACGCCCAGGGCATGGAGGATAGACGCAGGGGGCGCCAGCCTGACAGAGTTGATGATAGGGGCCAGCCCAAGAGGGCTAGATCGTCCGGGTATTCTGGGGATTTCCGAGGCAGACAACCTCAGCAGCAGCAGCAGAGCAGATATCCTTCTCAGTCATCACGGGGTACACCCCCACAGTTTACCGGCAGGAGATCTGAGGGTGCCGGATATTCAGGGGCAGGCCCGAGCTCTAGGGCTTCAGGTTCACAGTTGGACAGAGGTTCCAGCAGTCAGATGAGGCCACCCAGACCTTCGTGTTCCTACTGTGGAAGACAGCACCCGGGGGAGTGTTTCCGAGCTACGGGTGCATGCTTTGTTTGCGGCCGTCAGGGCCATCAGATGAGAGATTGTCCGGTCAGAGGCGGTACAGGCAGTTCAGCTCAGTCTACCAGGTCAGCCGGTGGTTCATCTTCAGCTTCAGTAGCCATGCGTCCTACTGGACGAGGTACACCAGCATCAGCAGGCCAAGGCAGGGGTCGTGGTGGAGTTGTTGGTTCTAGCGGTCCTTTGAACCGCATTTATGCCTTAGCCAGCCGACAGGACCAGGAGGCGTCGCCTAATGTCGTCACAAGTATATTACTGGTTTTTTCTCGAGATGTGTATGCATTGATTGATCCTGGTTCCACATTATCGTATATTTCTCCCCTTGTTGCTAATAAAATTGGGATAGAATCTGAGTCGATAGAGCCTTTTGAGGTAGCGACACCAGTAGGGGATTCTGTTATAGCCAGTCAGATTTATAGAGATTGTTCAGTGATTATTTGTGGCCGTTGTACTAAGGCGGATCTGGTAGAGTTAGATATGACTGAGTTTGATGTGATTATGGGTATGGATTAGCTAGCTTCTTGTTATGCTACTGTTGACTGTCAAAAGAAGATAGTCCGTTTCCAGTTTCCGGGGGAACCAGTTATAGAATGGGCAGGTAATACAGCTTCGCCGAGGGGTAAGTTTATTTCATACCTCAAGGCTGAGAAAATGATCAGAAAGGGATATATTTATCATCTGGTTCATGATTTAGAGGCAGAGGCACCGACTCTTCAGTCAGTCCCAGTGGTTAATGAATTTGTAGATGTATTCCCAGATGAGCTTCTAGGTCTTCCCCCCGAGCGGGAGATAGAATTTGCTATTGATTTGTTGCCAGACACTCAGCCCATTTCTATTCCTCCGGACAGAATGGCACCAGCAGAATTAAAAGAATTGAAAGAACAGCTGAGAGATCTAGTGGAGAAGGGTTTCATTCGTCCTAGTGCGTCACCCTGGGGAGCTCCGGTATTATTTGTGAGGAAGAAAGACGGCTCGCTGCGGATGTGCATTGATTATCGGCAGTTGAATAAGGTAACCATCAAGAATAAATACCCCCTCCCCAGGATTGATGATTTGTTTGATCAGCTGCAGGGTGCCAGGTACTTCTCGAAGATAGACCTGCGGTCAGGCTATCATCAGGTACGGGTACGAGAGGCTGATATTCCCAAGACAACATTCAGGACCCGATATGGGCACTATGAATTCAGAGTCATGTCTTTTGGGCTGACAAATGCCCCAGCAGTATTTATGGACCTGATGAATCGGGTATTTAGACCATTCTTGGATATGTTTGTGATCGTATTTATCGATGATATTCTGGTTTATTCTCGGTCAGAAGCAGAGCATGCGGACCATTTGAGGACGGTACTTGGCACACTTCGGCACCAGGAATTATATGCTAAATTTTCTAAGTGTGAATTCTGGTTATCTTCAGTGGCATTTCTGGGACATATTATTGGGGCTGATGGCGTCCGGGTGGATACCCAGAAGATCGAGGCCGTAAAGAATTGGCCTAGACCTATGATGCCGACAGAGGTGCGTAGCTTTCTGGGATTGGCTGGTTATTATCGGAGATTCGTGGAGAAATTTGCTTCCATTTCAGCGCCTTTGACAAGGCTGACTCAGAAAGGAGCTAAGTTTCAATGGTCAGATGCTTGCGAGCGTAGCTTCCAGTTGCTGAAAGAGAAGTTGACTACGGCTCCAGTCCTGACTCTTCCCGAGGGTCCAGATGGGTATGTGATTTATTGTGATGCCTCTGGTATTGGTTTGGGATGTGTGTTGATGCAGCACGGCAGGGTGATAGCTTATGCTTCCCGGTAGCTCAGAAAACATGAAAAGAATTATCCTACTCACGATTTGGAGCTGGCCGCGGTCATTCATGCTTTGAAGATGTGGAGACATTATTTATATGGGGTTCACGTTGATATTTATACAGATCATAAGAGCTTTCAGTACATATTTAGGCAAAAGGAGCTGAACTTGCGACAGAGGAGGTGGTTAGAGTTGTTAAAAGATTATGATGTTGATATTCTCTACCATCCGGGGAAAGCTAATGTTGTGGCAGATGCACTTAGTCGCAAGTCTATGGGTAGCCTAGCAGACGTGCCATCAGGGAGGAAAGAAATGGTTCACGATATTCATCAGTTGGCTGGTCTTGGAGTTCGCTTGGCTGATTCTGGAGATGTTGGGGTTTCGGTTCGAGGTATTGCTGAGTCCTCTATTACAGAAGATATTAAACGGCATTAGTATGAGGATCCTATTCTGGCACAGTACAGAGATGCAGCTCCGGCACAGGAGAAGACTCCGTTTGAGATTTCACCTGATGGAGTGTTATTTCACAGAGGCAGATTGTGTGTACCTGACGTTGCAGGGTTGCGGCGACAGGTTATGAGCGAGGCACATTATGCCCGATATTCTGTTCACCCAGGGTCGACGAAGATGTACCATGATCTCAAATGCCTATATTGGTGGGACGGTATGAAAAGAGATATAGCAGAGTTCGTTGCTCAGTGTCCAAATTGTCAGCAGGTTAAGATTGAGCACCAGAAGCCCGGTGGGCTATTGCAGGAGATGGAGATACCGACGTGGAAGTGGGAGATCATTAATATGGACTTTATTACAGGTTTACCTCGCACTCCACGGAGGTACGACTCCATTTGGGTTATCGTTGATCGGCTGACAAAATCAGCCCATTTTCTTCCAATTAGGACTACATACTCAGCTGAAGATTATGCCAGGCTATATATTAAGGAGATTGTGAGACTGTACGGAGTTCCTGTGTCTGTTATTTCCGATAGAGGTGCCCATTTTACAGCTAAGTTCTGGAGATCATTTCAGGAGGGATTGGGGACCCAGGTGAGCCTGAGTACAGCCTTCCATCCCCAGTCCGACGGACAGGCCGAGCGCACTATTCAGACATTGGAAGATATGTTGCGTGCCTGTGTTATTGATTTCAGGGGTAGTTGGGATGACCATTTACCGCTTGTTGAGTTTGCTTATAATAACAGCTACCACTCCAGTATTCAGATGGCACCATATGAGGCTTTGTATGGCAGGAAATGCAGATCTCCGATCGATTGGTTTGACGTGGGTGATACTCAATTAATGGGCCCAGATGTAGTCCAGCAGGCGGTCGATAAAGTGAAACTGATCCGAGAGCGACTATTAGCGGCCCAGAGCCGACAGAAATCTTATGCCGATAAGCGACTCGACCGTTAGAGTTTCAGATTGGCGATTGGGTGTTCCTGAAAGTGTCACCGATGAAAGGTGTTATGCGATTTGGCAAGAAAGGAAAGCTCAGTCCGAGATATGTTGGGCCTTATCTGATTATTCGCAAAATAGGCAAGGTGGCCTACGAATTGGATTTGCCAGCTGATTTGGGAGCGGTACACCCGGTATTTCATGTTTCTATGCTTCGTAAATGTGTTGGTGACCCCTCCAAAGTTTTTCCTGTAGATGACATTCAGGTCACAGAGGAGCTATCCTATGAGGAGCAACCTATTGCTATATTGGATCGTCAAGTAAGAAGGTTGCAGAATAAAGATGTGGCTTCTGTTAAAGTACTGTGGCGAAACGACAACCGGGAAGAAATGACTTGGGAGGCTGAGGAGCAGATGAAGAAGAAGTATCCTCACCTATTTCCAGTACCTACAGGTAATTCAAAATCCTTACTTGATCATGTTGTTTGATGAATGAGTTGTTGATCAATGAATGAATTGTTGTGTTGGTTGTAAAGGAACCCCCCCCCCCCCCCCGGAACGCTTATAAGACCCCGTAAGACTAATCTAACATTCGAGGACGAATGTTCTTAAGTGGGGGAGGATGTTAGAACACGTATTTTTGTACATTGGAATAATCCGGATTAATTATGATAAGTTAAGGACAAAACAATTTCAGGATACAAAGTCGAAAATTTTTGACCTTCGATTTTATTCTGAGATATGAGTTGTGCATGAATTTGTTGGTATGGAACAATTAGGAAAATTTGGGACCAAAATTGGAATAGATGGAACTTGCAAATTATGCAATTTGTATGCATTTGGCCGTGTGGTTTTTTTTGGGATTGGCCCACCCAATGTGTGTTCACTTTTAATTGGAACAACACATGGTGTGGGCCAAGGCACCCTTGAATAAGTCTTCCACTAGCACAAAAGATGACCACAAGTGTTCATTTGCATTCAACACATAGAAATTGTTTTTTGAAGACTCCACCATTGGAGGCTCTCGGCCAACCTCCCCAAAAATTCAAGTCCCTTTTCAAGCTCTCCCAAAATTAATTCCTTGGTGTAAACCCACTATATTGAGGTCCCTAAGTAGCGTGGAGGTGTCGTTGGGGCGATCAACCCATTATTTTTCATCTTTTGGAAACCCTAGCCCATTGTGGAAATTGAAGAGAAAAAGTAAGATTTGATTATGTTTTGTATGTTATAAAGGTTGTATGCTTGTTGTAATATGTTATAATGGAGGAAAAATCATAAAATATAGTATGATTGGAAGTGGGTTGTGTGATGGGTGTGCTAGCCGTGTATATGGGTGTTTATTGTGTTGTGTTGAAACTATGAATTAATGCCTAGTTCGTTTGTTATGATCATTGTAAGGTGAAGAATGGTTGAGAATCATCCATTTATGTATATGTGTAGTGTTGGTCGAAATGGGTCATATTATATGACAATGAACGAATGAATATCGCTTAATGTTTTAGTCGTCGTCATTGTGAATCCTATGTTGGAAATGAATGTTCTATGACTCAAATGGATGTTGTGAATGTTGCGGACTGTTTTAGAGGTTATTGTATGTTTAATGTAATTGGTATATTGATGAGATAGCATTGTTAGAATGTAAATTGTAGATACGAACCATGATTCGGAAATGAAGAAAAAGTTAGAGGGGCTGTCTCGGTTAGGGGCTGTTTCGGGTAGCTTGGGAAAATTTATGGATTGTTGGAAAAGTTGTATAAATTGCTTAAAATGTCTTGAAATGTTTTTGGTATGGGTTCGGGTTAGTATGTGAGCATATAAGCGTCGATTTTGGCTTGAAGGTAAGTCGTCGAATTGAATTTATGAAAGTTGATAAATGATGGCAAGAGAGCTATTATTGTTGAATTACCTTTCAGATTAATTATTAATGTTGTTAGGTTGGTTGTTGTGGTTGTTGTTGATTGATATGGCCGAGTTAAATTCTCGGGGTAGCCTATTTACAGGGGAAATGCTGCCCGAATTTCTGTAGAATTTAGGGCGAAATTGGAATTTATTGCCCAATAAGTCTTTAGCTGATATTTGGCATTTTATGGCTTATTTTTAGATCGCGGGCAGCCCGAATCATAGTTTGGACTTAGTTTGAGTTGGATCATATTGGAGAGCGTTTGAGGTATGTAAAGTAACCTTTCTTTTTGGCATGCCTTAGTTAAAGTAGGCCATGATACGAGCCTCTAGGAAACTCTATTCTCGTAAATCCGAGCTTGTCTATGATTCGTATTTGTTTCCTTGGTATTCTTGGGCACATATGCCATAACATTGATCCTTATATCCTTGGAGTTTACAATTTGTAAAGATTTCATGAAAGCTGATTTTTGGTTCCAAAGCTTGTTCTTTAGCGATTCTAAAAGTTCAAACGCCCATAACTTCCTCAGAAAAGCTCGGATTGCTTTGAAATTTTCGTAGGAGTTTGTATGATATAAAATGAGTATGTTTTTCATAGCCAGGCTCAGTTCGGGTCTATACTCGTCCGTGGGTCCCGCGACGCCCTTTATGTAATTTCGGTAACTTTGGGAAGAAAATGTTATAATTATTGTTCCGATTTTTAATATGACTATTTTACTTATCTTTTGGATTTATGATAATGATTTTATGCATATGATTCCTCACTACTCCGCTCGTGCCCTATGATATCGTTCGCCGGTTCCCGGGCCGGTTCGGTTGTCGTGCGTATTATGATACATTCCGGTGTTATGCTGTGTTTATGGTTCACCGAGCTCCTCGCTCGAGGGCCGGGTTCCATATATGTTTGGCGTTATGCTATGATTGGCGTTATGCTGTGTTGTGATGTGTGTTGGGGATTCGGAGATTTGAAACTTTCTGGTGTTATGCTGTGTTATGGCGCCATCGACAGGCGGGCGACCATATTTTCCTGTGCCCTATGCATAATTTATACTTTGGAAATAAACATTTTGATATTTTTGGATAAGTATTATTTTCCATACTTCTGATTCGATTACTGTTCAAGACTTATTTCTGTACCTTCTGCTTTGCATACCCAGTACATATTTCGTACTGACCCCCTCCTCCGGGGGCTGCGTTTCATGCCCGCAGGTACAGACACACAGCCTGGTGATCCACCCGTTTAGGACACCCCCTTCTGCTATTCGGAGTGCTCCTCTCATTCCGGAGCTTATTATTTTGGTATATATATTTGTTAGTGCATTTATGTATATTCGTTCATGGGTACGGCGGGGCCCTGTCCCGTCATATGAGTCTGTCGGTCTGTTTAGAGGTCTGTGGACATGTTTGTGGGTTGGGGTCTTTCTGTACGGATGCGTGTATATGTTGTGTTTGGGCGATCCCATTCGCCGCGGCGGCCGGTCCGCATATGTTTAAATGTTGCTTTGTTGGCCCTGTGTGGCCTTTGTTGGTATTATCTGTGCGCAGGGTTAATTTGGATAGTCTGTAAAACAAAGGAAACTCTGCCGAAATTTTTCTGGAAATTATCTAAATTTGAAATATAGCCTTGTCGGCTTCTGCTATATACTTGAATGCGTTTGATAAAATTTGAGATAGCATTTGATAGATGTGTTTGGGTGCCCATATCGGGCACTAGTCACGGCCTACTGGGTTGGGTCGTGACATAAAACTTGAAATATCCCGACCTTTCTGAGTAACCTACAAAGTAGCAACTAATGGTCCTTAGATCTAGTTTCTTTTCATTAGGCTTGTAAGGCCTAGCCTCAGCAGGACACCTCCAAACATGTAAGTGCCTAATACTAGGCTTCTTACTTGTCCACAACTCGTATGGGGTTTTAGCTACTGATTTGTTTGGAACTCGATTTAATAAATAAACTGCAGTTTTTAATGCCTTCCCCCAAAGCGAATTAGGTAAAGAAGAATGACTAATCATACTTCTCACCATATCCTTAAGAGTTCGGTTTCGTCTCTCAGCTACACCATTTTGACCCGGAGTTTCCGGCATAGTGTATTGAGGAACAATTCCTCACTCAGTAAAAAATTTAGCAAAAAGGACTGGACATTTTTCACCTGATCCATCGTATCTGCCGTAATATTGTCCTCCACGATCAGATTTAACAGCATTGATTTTCTTGCCTAATTGATTTTCAACTTCAGCTTTGAGAATTTTGAAAACATCCAAAGATAGTGACTTCTCATGAATTAAATATAACTAGCCATAACGAGAGTAATCATCTATAAAATTAATAAAATATTGTTGGCCATTCCAGGAAGCCGTAGGGAATGGACCGCAAATATCTGTATGTATCAACTCTAAAGGTTCTTTACTCCTATAAGCATCCTTTTTTTCTTATATTTGTTTGTTTTCCCTTTCTGCATTCTATATAGATTTTCAGATTTTGAAGTCTGATAAATCAAGGGAATCAAGAATTCCTTCTGACACAAGCCTTTGGATTCTTTGTTTTGAAATGCGACCCAATCGCTTATGCCATAGCATTGATGAATTCTCATTTGTTAATCTATGCTTAGTACCATAATTACTTGAATGCAAGTTTTCATTGTTGCATGAGGCTTGACTGTCTAATTTATATAATTTATCAATTAGAGTACCAGTTCTGACAACATTAGAATTTAGAGAAATACGACAAATTCCATTTCCAAAAGAACAAGTATATCCGGATTTGTCCAAACAAGAAATAGAAATTAATTTCCGTCTAAATGACGATACAACAAAAGTTTCCTCCAATTCCAAATAAAAACCAGTATATAATAAAATTCTAAAGACACCAATAGCCCCCACAGTTGCCTTATTGCCATTGCCCACATAGATGTATCTTTCAGCATCAACTGGTTTTCGGCTCCTTAGACAGTCCTACATAGTGACACTTCTGTGAGTAGTTGCACCCGTATCTATCCACCAAGTGTCAATAAGTACCATAGCCAAATTCACTTCTGAACAAATAAAGTTGAGAAGTTTACCTTTCTTTTTAAGCCAGGCAGCATATTTGGAACAATCTTTCTTCATGTGGCCAACCTTCTTACAAAAGTAGCAGGGGTCCTGTTTCTTTTGATCCTTAGGTGCTGATGTTCCTTCGACTACAGTTTCTTTATGCTTACTTCTGTTTCGCTTATGTTGAGGCATTTTTTGTTCCAGAAATAGATGCAAAATGAGCACTTTCAATCTTCTCTTGTTTGAGTCTATCTTCTTCTTGCACACACATTGAGCTATCAACTCATTCAAAGTCCATTTTTCCTTTTGGGTATTATATGAAACTTTGAATTGACTAAATTGTGTAGGAAGAGAGATCAAAACTAGGTGCACAAGTATGTCATCAGACAATTCAAGCTTAAAGGCCTTGGGTTTTGTCACAAGATTAGACATCTCCATAATGTACTCCCTTATGTTTCCTTTGCCCTTGTATCGCATTGAAACAAGCTTATTAAGAATAGTACTTGCTTCAACCTTTTCGTTAGTAGCAAATCGGTCTGCAATTTCCTTTAGAAAATTTTTGGCATCTTTATTCTCTATTATACCGCCCCTTAAGGATTCTGGAATTGAGTGTTGCATCATCATCAAGCTCATGCGATTTGATCGCTCCCACTTCTCGTATGTGGCCTTTTGTTCATCAGTGCTTGTTGCATTCAAGTCTGCAGGACGATCAAATCTTAATGCATAGTCGAGATCCATGCAACCAATCACAATCATGATGTGCTCTTTCTATTTCTTGAAGTTTGTGCCATTAAGCACAAGAATGTTGTTCATGTTGGCAGATATAGAAGAGACTATAAAATAAAACAAGTCATGCTCACAATTAATCATTCATAAACCATGTATATGTGAAGATAATTTTAAATAAAACTGAAGTAACAATGATAAATAATTTTCTTTTTTTAAAAAACTATATATTTATCAAACAGATATACATAAAGTGGGCCCATCTCAAGATACTTAGCACAATATTATCATTTAGTCTTTGGACAAATTATAATTCGTAAGTGGTACCCTTATACATAGTTCATGAACATTGATTACTAAAACGGCCTAACAATATGCCTTTCTTTGGACCGACATATTATCAGCATGACATTACTAAATGTATCACATATTCATGACTATCCATAATCTGGCCAAAATAATCTTCCTTTGGGATAATTATTTCGCATAGATATAACATGCTCACATGCCCAAAACAAATAAATTTAATCTAATAGAGGTAACTTTGGGAACACATCATACTTGTTTATTCAATTTGAAACAAGAAGCACACATGATACAATAATTATTGTTTATCAAATCAACAATTCTTTAATACTTTCATTTAAAAGACAAAATACCACAACAATTAGAAAGTATGAATTGAAAGTGCCAAATAGATACATCTGCGAAAAGACACTGCATAAACTTTTACGAAGTATTGTTTGAGAAGGAAAAAAAAAATCTTGATATCTAGAAATTGAAATAAAGAGACAAAGTTAACTTCCAGAAAGAGGATCATGAATTTTATTTCTCAATTTGAAACAAGCAATGGCTGGATAAGATTAATAAAACAGCAGAATCTTGTCTTTTGTCTTTCTTCTTCCCATTGTTCTCGTTAATCAAAAAAACACATCTAATGATTTAACTAGACTGGGCTCTAATACCACTTGATAGAAACTACAATCCAGAATCATAAGTAAATTAATAGACGACGATGAAGAACAGTAAGGGCACTAACCTTGTTCCATTGCAGAAATAATTAGTTGAAGATCTTCTCTCTTAATAACTAATTGTAAGATCTTCTAAGTCTTAGTACGCTTTTGTTGTTCTTTTCTAAGATGGGGTAGAAGAAGGAAAAAGTATATACTGACTTAGGGACCACAGCACTTATAATTTGACATCCCTTCCAAAAGGCAACTCTTCGATTATACCATTTCGATTACAAGCGTCAAGGTCCATCAATTATAATTAAAAAGTAAATATGTTTCTATGCATAAATAAAGTTCATCCGTATAACTTAATATTTCTATAACCCATATATATAATACTTTATTAGATCACTAATATAGGTTCATTTAACTGATAGCAAACCAATATATATATATATATATATATATATATATATATATATATATATATTAAATATGTGAGTCCACTTAAATAGAAAATTACTAACATTTATTGTATGATTTGAAGAAAGAGACGTGGAGACAAATTGAAATCTTGGGGCTCGCATATAAGGATAGGATTATTGGTATCTGTAGTTATGAGGATTGGCTCTACTCATTAGGACGAATTTGATTTTTCTTTTTAATTTTCTATTACATTTACCGTCAGTAAGTTGATGATGTTATGTTTGGAGTTTGATTAGAGTTACAAAACAATGTTTTATACTCCTATATAGGTTGCAGGTCCCTAATGAATTATTCATAGTAATATTGTTCGAAAATTGGCACTTTTTGTCTCTGGAACTGAATTGTACACTTTTGATTCATCTTGTGAAGCATTGATTGTTAAATTGTTAAGCTTCCTGCATACTAACAGGCTGCCTTCGCTGGGAAAGAAGTTCTGACTGATGCATAACGTGAATCTAGCTTAAAAAGATAAGAGTCCGGCACCTAAAGGGTACCTTTTTCATCCAAAAATGTCAAAGGGGTCCTGGGCTACACGATAAACCAAAGCGGATTTATTGTGTAGCCCTACACGATTTACCCAAATATTAACGGTTTCCCGTCTGTTCCATCTTCAATGAATTTAAAAAATATATATATATATATATGTAAGGCAAATATTTGCCAAAGTTATTTTTGCAAATCTTGTAGGGGTACACGATTTGCCTAATATAATTTTGCAAATCTGGTACCCCTACATGATTTACCTTAAGTGACATGGTTCAACCAGTTCTCAATACTATGCTTGCTTCACTGCATATAATGGATTTATTTATTTATTTATTTATTTATTTTAAAACTGGTAATGTATTTAATGGATCACTTTACTGCTCCTTTCTACTCTTCTTATTGTATAAACATCACATGATGCTTATCTAAATGTGCATTTATTTTACAGAAAAGGCTCAAATATGCCATCGAATTATCGAAAATGGCTCATTTATGCTACTCGTCAATAGTTTGGCTCATTTATATCATCAAACTTTAGGAAATGGCTCATTTATGCCATCGAACTATAGGAAATGGCTCATTTATGCCACTCATCAATAGTTTGACTCATTTATGCCATCGTCTGTTATCAAAATGACTCATCCATGTCATATTTCATTAAAGCTGGTTTTACAATACCATATATGACAGGTGGCCTCCAACTAGAATATGGTTGTGGGTGGGCAGGGCGTATGGGTGGAATTTTTTCTTAATTTGATATTTAAAATTGGGCTGGTTTAATTAAATGACGTAGACCTCTAATTGGAGGTCACGTATCATATCTTGTATTATAAAACCAGCATTAATGAAAAATGGCATGGATGAGTCATTTTGGTAACGAGTAATGACATAAATGAGTCAAACTATTGATGAGTGGTATAAATGAGTCATTTCCTATAATTCGATGGCATAAATGAGCCAAACTATTGACGAGTGGCATAAATGAACTATTTCCGATAGTTCGATTGCATATTTGAGCCTTTTCCGTTTATTTTATTATTTTCCAACTGAAAACTTCAAGGAGCAACTTTTCACCTCTAGCTTCCCAAATTCTCTCAGGTCATTTTCTCTGGTAATCATTCAGATGATGATATTCCTACTGCTGGGAGTAGAATCAGTGGAAAGGGAACTAAGATACAGATCAAGAATAGGTGGGCTCTAAAAAGATACCTAGTATTATTCCTATTTGAGAAATTTAATTAATTTCCTCTGGCTATGGTGGCCTGAGGAGACGTAGGGGTCGGCCGAAGAAGTATTGGGAGAGGTGATTAGACAGGATATGATACACCGATATGGAGGTCGAGGATTAGGGTATAAGGTTAGTAGATAATCGAGCGTTGGCTAGTTTCCCTTATTAGTATTATCATTATTATAGTATATATTACTCTCATACTATCTTATTCTTCGATTTTATTACCTGTTAGTTTCCTTTGTTTCAATTATCATATTATTTATTATTGTTACTGTTCTTTTCTCCATTATTTTCTACATGTCTTCTTCACTATTATATTTTCTTTTCTTATTGATTTTAATATGATTTACTTAAGACGAGGAGTATCCCTATCGAAATAGTCTCTCTACATTCATAAGGTCGGGGTAAAATTGTATATACACCGTCACTCCAGACTCCCCTTATGAGATCACACGGATTATGGTGTTTGTCATCAGGTAACAAATTTTATAAAATTTCTGATGTAATTTTTAAATATGAAGAGTTTATTTTTAAAATATTAAATAGCGCCGATTTCGAATTGGAACTCAAGATAATTTGGTACTCTATTTCCGGCCATTATTTTTTAGACAAAACGAAACTTTGATAGTCATAATTAGTAGCTACTAGCTAGTAATGTAAGTTGAAGAGTTTATGTCCAAAACATATCACCGCAGTCGCCTCAATAATCTAATATAACTAAATTGTATTACTATTTCAAGTAATATATAATCAATCTATCAACTATACATCAATTCCAGATTAGTCAAAATGGGCCATCTAAATCTTATATGCAGCCATTCCCCTCTTGTGACGTTCATAATTAATCTATGAATAATGTTGCATAAAAAATATCAGAACTATCGATACATAGATACAAGATGAGGTTGCCAAGTGTGTTCGGGATGGTTACATAAATAATGTACATTCTCTATCGTTTTCTTCTCAGCTGATTTTGCTACAATCTCACAGCCAACTAGCGTCTATAACTGAAGAATTAACAGCAAAAGGTATGAAGAATGTGTGTGAAAGAATAAACAGCTAATTCTACGTATCCGCTAAAGTTGTCTAGGAGAGCACAGGGTTAAAGAGGAAAATTTGTACAAAATTTCAGGAACTCAGCTCTTTTTAGGTGCCTTTGGCCGTGTTTTCATCATGCTTGCTCTCCGAGCCACATCCCACGCCTTTTGAGGTGCCAAGACGCCAGCCTGAGATGCAAAAAATGACTCATAACCAGGTGAATCAAAGGCGAAACCAGTATGCTTCGATTTCTGTCCAGGCAATTGCATTATGGCATATCTCCTTGCTTCGTCTGGAGAAAGCTCGTTCTGAATCTCCAATAAACCAACCCTGCTAGTGTCAATCTCGTGCTTGTGAATTTCCTGAACAATCTGATAATCATATGGGAAAAACCATCTTTGTGCCCTGAAATGGAGCAACTAGTAGTGTTAAAAGTGAGCTATTTTCAAGTCATACAATAAATTAGGGAAGTAGTTGACTAGAGAATCGAAGCAAGAGCAAGGCCTCATTTGTTTGTACTTAATGAAGGTTCAAATCTTAAACATTCAGATCTCGCTCATTAAGTCTATTTTGTCAATATAAAGTTCAGTGGGTGGTTTCCCAAACTACACGGTGGAGTTCGACTCCCCATGTCCTTCCCTCTCTCTCCAACTACGTAAAAGAGAAACTAGACTAGGAAAAGGTTTACTTCAAATGTATCGAGCAGGCTGTGCCGCCTAGGGACTTGCTGTGCAATGTTACTTGCAGCGTAGAAGAGAACAAACAGCAGAAAATAGATTTAAATTGACAATGCGAGTGAGACGAAATTATAGAGGATATTGCATCTCAGGTAAAGTCAACTGCTCCTCGTTCCTTAAAAAATATACGAAGGTCAAGATCTGGTGCAGTTCTCATAGAATCGCAATCAGCAAAACAGAGTGAGAGACACTCCTTGAGGCATAACAAGGTTAAGAGAAAAGATATCAAATTGGTGCAGTACTTTGTGAATTTACATTTTCATTAACACATTTTTATTTAGACTCTGATATATCCTCAAGAGGCAGCAAATTTGTGAATTTGAAAGTAAGTTTAGATAAAAGAACAATTAAGCAAAATGTGCTATACTGCAATGTAATACATAGTATTCCAAATAGTTTAAGAAAATTTACTCCAGAAACTTACCCCTGATATAGGAAGTCAACAAAAAGTGCAGCAACTGGTACAAGAAGCAGCGTCAGGTAGAAATACAATGTGCTCATCAGGACAAAGATGACTAAATAGATACCCTCCTGTGGTGAATACAATCGAACCACGTTAGAAAGTGAACTGATCTTAATAATATGGCAAAACATGTACGGAAACTCACCTGTTCTTTGTGCAAGTGGATACCCGAGTAGATAAAGACAAAAATGAACCATAATAATATGCTCCCTCCAACACTAATGTGATGCCACCTTGTAATTGTGTTGCACATCATAAGGAGACGCAAATTGACAGTTACAACAACACAGGTGTAGGCCATTGTACTGACATCCCATAGGCCAAACATCCTGCCAGCTGAATTTATGCCCTTCGTGCTCGATGAAGTTACGAAATTATACAAGACTAATGATTGATATACTGCAAAAAAAGCCCAGGTAGCCACAACTCTCCATTTGAAGTATGTATTTCTAATTCCTTCTCTGTATAACTCAGGATATTTCTTGGAGAGAGATGAACTGACATCCTAAAATTCACAATAAATGTGTATGAACAACAACAAACAACATCATAGTTAGAGAAACAGTCATCACCGTCACACATTGTTAGAGCTGAGAAAAACTAAAATGAATACCTTCTCGAAAAGCCCAAGAATAATAACAGGAAGCGCTGTGAAGATCACATTGTAGAGAGACTGGAACCAATCATCATAGAACCTTTGACCAGAGAATCCAGTGCGGAAGGTAAACCAAAACTGAGTCAGTGTAAACATCAGATTCTTGTAAAAGAAATATGTCACCACCTGCATATAAAACTTCCTGATCACATAACATCCCGAATAGATCATAAAAGTTTGCACACAGAAGACCAGATGAAGGTAAACCTTGCATATTCTAAGGTATGACCAGCGCCCATGGACAAGCAATAAATCAGTGAGAAAGCGGAACTGAGCTATTGCAAAATCACTAGACATCACTGCTTGCATTCCCTCCTGTCCACTTATTCCAACACCAACATGAGCAGCTTGAATCATACTCACATCATTAGCCCCATCACCAATACTAAGAGTAATTCTCTGTGCCCCCTTCCTAACCAAGCTGGTCACCTGAAAGCAATCAGAAAGTGGCTAAATATCTTCTGCCTACAATTTTGACAATCAAAAAGCTCATCCTAACTTCACAAACATTATAGTAATTTTTATTTGTAACTTCAAGAATATCACCAAAACACTAAACTGTAATGGTGACTCTTGAAGAAACCAAAAATGTTGATAATGAAATGTGAACCCCAAAAGAGCATTTCAAGACATACAAATATGCCAAGGTTATTACAAAGTGATACAGTGAGACAAGGAACAGATTTGATGGAACCTATCATAATGTGTATAAACTTTGAAGCTGCCAGGCAGATGTCACAGACAGAAACTAAGAATGCCCCCATTGCATGAAGGGATGGATAAAAAACGGAGACTGCATCCATGTTTTTACTTTAAAAAATCATGTTTCGGCGTGAAGAAGCCAGTTTGACCATTTCCAAGGTGGCTAAGGACTTCACCTGAGCTTTCTGTAAAGGAGAAACACGACAGCAAACCACTGCACTGCAATTCAAGCTCAAATTCAACAACATTACACGAAGACTCGGGTCTAAGGCATACATTAAGCACTTCCCATCAATTACAAGCGCTAACTTTGGTCCAGATGCCGAATGAAGAAGCTCTTGCGCTTCGTCATAACATCTCCTGAGCTCATTCTTGACCGTATCTTTCATAAAACGAGCAAGCTCCACTTGGTCACCCTTGTGAAAAAACACAGTGATTGTTAAATGTTGTGGACTTCCCAACTGACAAACAAGAAGATTAAGAAATGCTGCTCACTCTATCTTCCAGTTCTCTGATTTCATCAGTTTCAGAGCTAATAACAAATTGTTTCATGCTGTTATTGATCAAATTGCATGCTGCAACACACAAGTGAATCAGGATAAGATAGTACATAGAAAGTAAATATCAACAAATCACAAACTGCCTATTAGTTATACCAACCATAAGCAATGTTTATTGCTGTTTCCAGTTTATCCCCAGTAAGCACCCAAATCTTAATTCCAGCCCTTGAAAGAGTCTGTATGCAGGCAGGTACACCTTCTTGAAGCTTGTCTTCTATGGCAGTGGATCCAATCAAGACAAGATCCTTTTCTATCAGTTCTGACACCTGTGTAAAGCAACACACTCAGAAAAATAATGACATGTGAAGAAGCACTTTGAGTTTAACCGCCAGTAAAACTCTAGATGAAGAATAGTAAAAGAAGATGAGCTCCAGTTATGCAACGGATGGAGGAATTAAACTGGGTGGCTGAAGAAAGACTCTGGTGACAGAGAACAAAGAGTATATCCTATCAAGTCTGGCTACAAGGGCACTAAACGCTACACCAACAGTAGTCTGGCCATGGAAGGCTATCTGGAAGCTAAAGTTCCCCCATAAGCTGGATTGATTTGGGTGATTGTTAGTAGTGAGGCTTGGCTTGGGCAGGATAATATAACGAGAAGGGTTCTCTCTCTGTGCATCAGGTGTTTTGCGCGAGAGGGGGACAGATTCAATAACCATCTTCTCTGTTTATTGCTCGGTTGCCAAGGAACTGCGGAACCTATTCTCTGTTCATCTTAAGATGGACCAACGGAGTTAAAACTTGTTCTTTGGTGCTGGAAGGGAACAGAGATCCAGAAGAACAGGAGGAACTTATGGCTATAACTTTGTGCATTCTGTGGGTGTTATGGAAAGCAAGAAACGACAGGAAGAAGCTCTTCAGTGCATCAACTGAAATATTCATCTCTCCTTTTTGTATTTTTGGCGTAATCTTCTAAATGTGAACAATGTAGATGAGTGTTAGATTTTATCAGCTCCCTCCATTACTGACAACGTATGCTATTTTCAGCTTGTACATGTCTGCAAAGCTACACTAATTTTGTGCTATAATCAATAATATCATACTCCCTCTGTCCCATTTTAAGTGTCTTACTTTCCTTTTTGGTCTGTCCCAAAAAGAGTGCCTATATATTTGGTAAGTTGACAATTCAAACATCCTACATAGCAAGTTTATAACCACAAGATTCAAAGGAAATTTTAGTACATTATACACATCTTTAATTTAGGACCACAAGATTCAAAAGTCTCTATTTCTTAAACTCCGTGCCTAGTCAAACTAGACATTTAAAGTGGGACGGAGGGAGTACCTTTTTTTTTTTTTTTTTTGGGGGGGGGGGGAAGGTGAGAGAGAAAAGAGTTCCAAGCTACAGTACATTCTTTTTTCACTTATCCCAAGCCCGCTGGCCAACTAATTCTTTTTATGCTTAACCATCTGGTACATACCAAAGCTCAATGGTCAACTAATCCAGATTCACACCGAGTAGGATCACCAAGGGGGTAAAGTGCTCCATACCAAGAAGTTTTCCATTCCCAGGGCTCGACCCAAGACGTCTGTTTAAGGGTGAAGAAATCTCAACCATCCACCACATCCCTTGGTAGTAAGCCAGAGTACGTAGTGATAAGAACTAGCATCATTAACGAATCATCAAAATGTATCTCTTAATATACAACCTTCATCCATTATATTCTTCAGATTTAAGAATATCGTAACAACTGATAACAGTAGGCAACAAGACAGGAAATCCACTATGAACTGTTACCAATAAGCTTTGTTTTCTTTTGATACCCAGAAATATCCGACGGTCACTGGCGCACGGTTCGGATGCTGATGGATAATGGGCCCACCCTTTTACCCTTCTCCACTTAAATACCAGGCTTTTGTCAGCGGCGGAGGTTCGAACACATGAGGTGCCTAACTCACACATCACTGACTGGTCTCTTACCACAGGGAAAATTACTAATAAGCTATTAATGAAGTTTAATTTACATCATCCATTCTCTGGAATACATCAAACTATACTTTGAAAGCAATTTTGTAACCTACGCCTGGCACCTTGAGCCGAAAGGATAACAAGGGAGGGAACTTTTGACAATCTAGACTACATGCTGAACAAGACAACCCTCGCCAAAAAGGACTAGCAGATTTTCAAGAAAAGAACTTAACTGTGCCAAACAATATATTAACAATCATTACAAAAAGTCACCTCTAAAATGTAACAAAGCTGGAAAATATAATAGTAGTTTGAACCACTGATACGCACCTCATCCAGTTTCTTCTCTCGCTCACGAAGAGAAGATTTTGCTTGAATGAATTTTTCATTCCAACTTTCATACAGATCAGGGTTTAGATCTCTGTAAGCCAAGCAAAGTGTACGAAGTCCAGCAGCACCAAATTGCTCCAAGTGCTCCCTAGTTCTTTTCTTCAAATCATTTTCTCCATTGCGCAGCCTCTCATAAATAACATTATCTGCACCCTGTCAAAAGAAGGTTCTATGATAATTTTCTAACAAGTAAACCAAGTAAAAGATCCTTCTTTGTAAACTGCCTACCTTGCAATAGAGTACCAATCTGCCATCAGGATAACGACATACAACAGACTGACGCTTTCTCGTACTGAATAAAAAAAAAGATAACAGTTAAACCTCATACAATCACACAGACAATGCACATAGTAAGTGAGAGAGTCCAAACACCTGTTGAATTCAAGGACATTCAAGATCTCATAGGGAATATCTTGAATCTGTCCCATCTTCTCAACGTGTGATTCACGCACATAAATCAGTGTTGGAGTACGCCTGCAAAATTGTAAAATTAACAGCGGACCAGAAATAAATAAAATAGCGAGCAGTAACAATGGCACAAAATAAGCAACCCTAACTCTTTCCATAATTTGATACCTTAACTATGTATGAGCAGAAAATGCCTTCTGCTAACAGTTCTAACAGAGAATTACTCTTTCAATCAATCAAATACCAACAATATACTCTTTCTTACCTAATCTTCCACAAAGAAAAATAGCATGCAATTACAAGTTGACAGCTCAAGAAAATAAATGCCAACGGACATCACTAGATTTCTCAATTCTTTTTTGTTTTTTGTTTTTTTGAACAGGTAACATATTGGTATTATATATATATATGAGCTACACCAAAAAAGTGTAGTCCTATATAATTATAAGTGAGTTGTCTAATCAGCAAAAAACCTATCATTTACCCCTGTTTGGATGGTTGTTTCCCGTGGTTCATTAATGTATGGTTGTCTATGAAACCATGTTTGTATCCATTGTTCTTAAAATTATGTGACATGGTGTTGTAAACCCATTGTGATTCCGTGGTTATATAACCATGAAAAAGTTCGGTTTTTGTAACCACAGATTTGGTGGTTTTTGCGTGGTTACCTATTTCATTTCTCCATTATACCCCCACCCCACCCTACAACCCACCCCCACCCTTCCCTTCCACCCACCATCCCAACAACCACCCACTACCCCTCACCACCACCCCACAACCACTCACACCCACCTACCACCCACTCCCCCCACCCTCATCCCACAACCACCCACCCCTCCACCCCCACCCACTACCCCCCCCCCCCTAACCACCACCTACTTATTTTTTAAAGTTCCTATTTTATCATTTACCTGAGTTTTATAAAAGAGTTAAGGGTATTTTAGTAAACTTACAAGTCATTATACAGTACCATACAATCAAACCAAACAATGCAAATTTTATTAAACCACAACAAACGATACAGTCTATCCAAGCATTATGTTCATTAATACAGTACAGTACAATACAACACCATATTGTATCATACCATACTATACATTAATGAACCACAGGAAACAACCATCCAAACAGAGTGTTAGACTCTCATAAGTAAACCTCAGGAATAAGCTCTGCTTCTTGAGAATATTGCTGTTCACACCAAAAATAGAAAGGACTAACAATTCATCTTCATCTTCCGGATAGAGCTGCTTTTCTCCTCAAAAATCTCTGAACTCCTCTCCTTCCATATTGTCCACCAGATTTCTCAATTCTCTGTTCACTCTACAATTAAAATCTCGTACCCCCCCCCCCCCCCCCCCCACCGCAAACAACTCAACCACCCACCAAAAAGGTGATTATTATCCTTATCTAACCTGGACTATTCTTGGACTTATAGTTTAGTGTAACAGAATTCTCTGTTAAGAATCTGTAAATGTTTTTAACACCAGAAACAGCATTTCACTTTCAATTTGAATCTCTTCTATCCATGCTTGAAGAAATTAAGAATAAAATTACAAGCACAGATTTACATGCACTCTCCTATGAAATAGTGATTGGTTTCACCACTTAGAGTTGGAGAAAACAGCATTCCTTAAGTCTTACAGGCACATAATTTATGTTATTTACCTCCTAGGCCTCCCATATATATTCACATTATGAACAGATTCACGACAAAATTGTATCACTTCCAGCAGCATAAATGTAACAGAAATTCTACTTTATCTTTCTGATAGGGCTAACAAAAATTGTAAGTATCCACGCACTTGTAGAAGAAGAAGCCAAAGTTCTTTGCTGCTGCGACCAAAGCAGCTTCATCAGGAGACGCTGCCTGATATCGTATTTTTTCTGGGGTCTCCTCACCTTCAGGAAGCACGGTATGACATATTGCAAGGCATCTGAAAAATTCCTGAACAAACAACCTTGGTCATCGTTAGGTTAGAGGTCTGTGAGTGCTAAAGAAGAAACAGACAGCATTTTTGTGAAGGGTTGCACCATATCAACTCTAATATGAATGGGATATTCACATGCAAAAGTTACTAACCGAGTTTTATATTCCCCAAAAAATCCATATATAAAAATTGTTTATATAAATGTTCACCTTTTCCTTAATATACGGCCCCAACATGCTCCCCATATAAAAGGAAACAATTATCAAGTCTTCTCTTAATAACGCAGGAAAGATGGGCATTGAGTTTAAGACGAAGGGAGTAAGAGAACGGAAGTCAATACACAATGAGTTGCACACAAATATCAATGAACGCCACAGAAATAACTAAATATAAAAAAAACTTAAAACAAGGCGAGGATAGAAGTTTTCCATTTGTCACATGGTGAGACTTACACTTTAGGTATATCCGATTTTTGTTAACTTCGTGAACAACAACAAAAAGGTTCTAAAATAAAAATAGACAGAGAGAGAGAGAGAGAGAGAGAGAGAGAGAGAGAGAGAGAGGGGGGGAGAGAGAGAGAGAGAGAGGCAATCACTACGGCAGCAGTAACTTTCTGGTTTTTTATTTAACAGCAAGTTAATGATATTTCATTGTTCAAACAGACACTCGGGCACAAACCAACTGATTTTCGTGGTTTTATTCCATATAATAATTCAATATAATACCTTGCATGCATCAGGATTAGGTTCATTCCTCCAGGCACCTCGCATCAGGCGAGCATCATCAAAATTGAAACCTTTTTCTCGTGCCTCGTTTGATGATTTTTGAACCTATAACAATTCTCTAAATCAATACAGTGCAAAGCCATGAATCCTTTTATAAATTATTCTTAATTTAAAGGTCGTTTACCTCAACTCTCATTCCAGTTCTTTGTGCGGTTCCCATCTCAATTTCTGTAATACCACTGCCATATATCTCTCCTCCAATAGAACACTTGAAAAACTCCATCAAGTTCCTCGTAAGAGTTCCAGTTTTGTCAGAAAATATGTATTCCACCTACATCACAGATTGACAGTTAAAAAGCACAGGATAAACTAGAGCCAAAGGTAACAAGGACACATTGCATTGCGAGCAAATTAATTTCACCAAACTAGTCACTGACTAAAAATTACCTGCCCAAGTTCCTCATTCAAATTAGATGTCCTTGCCTGTGCAGGAGTGTTACTCTCAGCATGGTACATGTGTAAGTCATTGTTGATAAATTTTGTGGATTGAATAAACTTAATCATCTGTAAGTGAAAACCAGAGAAAAGATAAGAAAAAGAGAAAAAGATACGTCAAAATCAAAATTCTGCATAACACAACAACAAAAACCGCCATAAGATCTACCTCAACAGAAACATAGAGAGAGATGGGAATAATCGGTGAATAGAGAGTGATTAAGGTGAACATGGTCAAAGCAGCAACCTGCGCTCAAACCAAAAGAGTAATCAAAAACAAATACAAAGAAAAAACAGTAGAAACACTGAGAAGGTCAACAAGTCTAAGAGAATCTAATAGTTACCACAAATCTATTGTCAGGATTGGATTGTGCGTCGGAGCTGCTTTCAAACCGTAAATAAAAATATTTCTTATTGATGAAGATACCACTGCAAAGATCCAAGCAACCTTTTCAACACTGAAGTGAATATAAAGCAGTGTTCTAAAGTGGCAGATAAGTTGTAGAAACTAATCGAACCTGCCAATAGCTCCCAATAGACACATGCAGAAGAGAACACTAAAAAGAGTTAGAATAAGTTTATCAAGTTTCTTCTCCAAAGAGCTTCTCTTGGAAGGAATCTTCATGGCGTTCATCATAACCTGCAGTGGAAACGCAGTTGACGATTTACTTTAAATACAAACCTAACCAAAGAAGGAAAGGAAAACTAAGGACACAAAGCAAAGCGATAAATATAACCCAATTGAATATTCGTCAAAGACAGGAAGTTCCTAAATCTTTAAGCACAAATATCTATGATTAGAATAAAAGAAAGGAATTTTACTGAACTCGTTAATGGCATGAGTAACCTACTTCTTAAAATTATTTTTGAAATATGGCCAGCAAAATGAACCCGTGCTCCCAAAAAAAGAAAATGAAAGAGGGAGAGGGGAGAGAAAGAGATAGATAGTGTATATGGGCATGTGGTAGCTTATAACTTAAAATACAGAATATACCTTTGTTTCATGCCCTGTGAAAATGACAGCCCCAACAATGTACTGTGTGTTTCTCAGACTGCAGCCCTGTAAAAAATAGAGGAAATATCAGGAAGGAAAACGCAAATCAAATTCAACAAGTATACTTTCTCTGCATCAGAGAAGAAGTATAGCAAAATAGCAGAGAAACTCCAAATGTAATGCACAAAATGGAAAACACAAGGACTCAGGTCATCTTAACATGAACCACCAATAAGAATCAATAATTGAGTCTTGACAGTACTTACCAAAGTACATTGGAAGAACCAGAGAGAGAAAACAAAAGAAGAAAAATAAAACACATGGGAAAAGACTAAGTACCCTTAATAGAAGTTGATTTGGACCGAGTGGCAAGGTTTGCTTTTGAATTATCAGATTGCCAGCAAAAGTGTATAATGAGTTATTAGGTTGCTCACATTGTACTTCTCCTGGAAAGACGAAACATGCAAGGAAACATAAGACATCCTTCAAAGGCATATCCGTGCGTGCATTAGAATCAAATAATCAAGATTTCACTCAAGACATAACAAGATCATCATCATGTGATATAAACAATATACCAATAGCATATCTGTTATAAAGCATCAGCAGGGGATGATACATACTCAAGGGTACAAATCCAAAATATAAGCTGTCCGTTTGCAGTAACATATATTTAAACATGAGTCCGTGTTTTCATTATGTGCACAGCATGTTAACAATTGCACAACATGTGCTTTTAACGCCAATGTCAGAATATAAGTATTCAACAGTGTATGACCTATTAAACTTACATGCTAAGTAAATAAAATTAAACCATAACTATTTGTGTTAAAATTCTGTAATCAAGATAACATCAAAAGGCGTGTTTCCCCAATTCTGATGGTTGTCGTTGATTCTACCTAGTCTGATGCTTAGGAAGCAGAAAAGAAGGAGAAAGCTAGATTGAAGGAATTCAACTTCCTATTTCAGATGCTAAATTACAATAAAATGTTGGCTCAAATTTAAGATGATGGCCTTTGGACATCAGAAATTCCACATACATGTATAATCGTGCAGAGACATTAGACTGAGCTGCAGCAGCACAGAAAGACCAACCTTTAAATTCAGAGACTTTATCGGGAGTTACATAATCCCAGGTTTTCTCTAGTGCTTTTCTGATCTTTAAATTAGTTTCACCATCCAAATTTGCGGTCTGCGGTAATCAGACGGTAGAGATAAGAGACCAGTGCATGCATTTATGGTATATAATAATATTCCTTTTGGAATAAACTAGACCAAACTTGTTTTTTCACAAAAGGAAATTAAAAAAGATCGTTTTGATGCAGACCAAGTACAACCTCAATGTAGCAGACCCCATCAGGGTTTGTGCTGGCAAGAAAAAGAAGATCCGCTGGAAAGAACTCATCCTGCTTAACCTGCACAAGAATAGCTAACTTATACCACCTTAAATTCTTCACTGGAAAAAAGAGTATTTCCTAGATTTTGTCAAAAGTTTACAAAACAAATTTCTTTGAAGTACTGCAGCTATTTTTGAGAAGCAGATTTGAATTCCTTCCCGTAAATTTTTTGCTACCGAGAGAGAGTGGAGTGTCTTTTCCATTTGACAATTCTCCATTTCATCCTAGAAGGTCTACCAAAGTTGAATGATAGCCAGATAGTCATATCCCTAAGGTGGAAGCTCACTGACTGAGCTGGACGCAGATTGGTGTCTCTCTATAACTCCTCAGATCCAACCCCACAAAAATACGGACTTAGCCATTATAAATTTAGAGTTTAGATCCAAAGTTCTCAGCTACTAGAGCTTACCACTACTTCAGTAAATGAAGTATTCCAGTATTTATCTAATCTCTTGTTTAATGATGAGTAAAACAGCTTTATTGATACCTGAGTTGTGTGCTACCAATTTATATAATGAGAAAACAGTCTTAAATCTATGATTAGGTAGGTCTGCCTCTATTTCATTAATGTAGTTTTGGAGCTCACTGAATAGCGGATCTTTGGTCTGTAATATGGCATTGCTCCAATCGAGGATGGAGTACAGATGGTGCCAGTAAGGGGCAGGTAAATCAGTAGTCTAGCATCTTTCTCAAGAACGATTGAGAGGATGTCAATACCAGTTATTCAACATCTTCCGCAATGCATGTGAATCCACCAAGAGGGAAATGTACAGTAATATGAATTCATATATCTTAGTAGTTAGCTCTCAACATGGCTCATTCAAAGCCAGCATTTAAAAGGACATGCATGTGACTAACTGGTGTCACAACCAGACATCCAACTCTGATATCATCAAAGGCAGATTCTAAACTCACATGTATGCAAAAAGAAACATATCCACAACAGCTTAGACGTATACAGACTTTCTCCTTTGATGAGTTGTAGTTCAAGAGTTTGAGGCGTGGAAACAACCTCTTTCCAAAATTGCAAGTAGAAGGTTGCTTTCTCTTAGCATATACGCCCACTCTCTCCTACCCCGTACTAAAGCATTTAACTAAATAAAATTTGATTAGCTAAATGCTTAGGTGACTTAAGCCTTAAATAGTTTGATGTCTCTCCAGATTTTATGATCAGAACAAAATCTCTTTTGAAACTATGAGATCAAAGAGTCGGGTTAGTGTTGGGAAAAAGTAATATGTTGGAGCCAATTGAGCACTTCACAATAAAATGACAAACAATAAAAATATGCATTCCAACACTTCTTTTATAAACTGATATGGTCTGTAGTTCCACTTACCTAGGTTACCCTAGTACAATCTCCAAACATGTCAGTCAACTAGGAAACTGGGTATATATGGATCAGTCAAAGCAGAGATAAAGCCTTCTAAAACATGAATGTACCCATGTTAAATACATAATTGATCATAATAAACAGACACAGGTCCATCGCCATTAACATAATAACAAACTAATGGAAGATAACCTCCACATAACAAGCTAACAAAAGATAATTCTTATGTCAGAAAACAGACAAAACAAAAGTCGATAATGAAAGCCACAAACACAGAGCTCGACCGAGAAAGCTGCATAGCTTGTTGGATATAAAACAGGAGGCCATCTATCCTACAAGACCTAGAGCAAAAGAGAACACAGAATTGCAATGACTGCTTTGTACATATACACTTACTCTCACAATATCTCCAGCCTGCAGCTTCTTCCAAGGTACACAGACCCATTGCTGATCTTGAAACACGTCTATAGAAGTATTGTTAATTGACAAGTCATTCTGAAAACGCTTCTGCAATAATATCAAAGGAATAAGAAAAGAAAATGTAAGCAAATAGGTCAAATGCAAAAGGGAAAACCCAGTAGTCTGTTAGTTATCTTGAGAATGTCATAAAAATGGCGTTTTATGAATCAAAAGTATGAGAAGGAAATGGAGCAACCAGTACTCACCCAATCCTCCCAAGCCTCCTTAATAAGAGAGACAAGAAGCACCAAGCTCAAAGGAAGCACATTCGTTATTGGACTTACAGGACTGCATTAAAGAAATACTTTTCAGAAGCATTAAAGAAATACTTTTTCCTGTGCTTTGATTATCCTGTGTTATCTGTGTCGCTTGCATTATTTCATTTCATATCGCTTTGATTCTCTTAACCTTATCTGACTTCTTTTTACGCTTTTATTGAGCCGGGGGTCTTTCGGAAACAGCCGTCCTACCTTGGTAGGAGTAAGGTCTGCGTACACTCTACCCTCCCCAGACCCCACGATGTGGGATTTCACTGGGCTGTTGTTGTTGTTGTTGTTGTTTTCAGAAGCAAATACACAGGAAACATAGCTCATCTAATACAATGTACCGATTCGCTTCTAAAACAATCTCTGAGAATTTGTTTTCTTTTTTTGTTAAGAATGCTTCTAAAACAATTTGCAAGATGACTTTTATCATCAGAACACCAAAATAAGGAGAAATTCAATTATTCTACACTCAATTCTCATGATAAAGTAATCCTCCACTTACCCTCTTTTTTTTTTTTTTAAATGAAGAAAGCAATCCCCCACTTACTCTCACAAGCACATCCTCCCTCAACTTTTTGGTGTTTGAGAAGAGAAAATAGAGAGGATAAGTTAACCCACATAATACATGCAGATAACAGAAATTGACATACCTGACTGGAGTGCACGACAAAATTGAGATCATAAGGAAATACAGATTAGCCACCCGCCTGAACTGTCAGTATAAAAAGAAGGGTGAAGAGATAAGATGAAGATTATAGAAAGACAAGCATTGAAAAATACAGCTAGATGGGCTCTTTATCCACATTTACAGCTATGTAGTAACTAATCTAACTGAAATGTAATCGATAATATCCCACCATTCTAAATTTCTAATATGCTAATATTTCCAATTTTCTCAGCTATCAATCTAATTTTATTCTGAAGCACATTGACCAAAGTGCCTAGGGTCCTAAATTCCTGAAACACATGAACTAGGAGTCTAGGACATCTATGAGGCACATGACTCAATGTCATTTCGTGCATTTAGTTGGTCTGATGCCCCAATAGGTCACAAGTACATATGTGCCCACCTAGGCTACAGTAGAAGGGCTCACACTGAGAGCTGAACTCATTCCTAGTGTATCTATTAGTTCACCAGAATATATAACTTTTTCTTTTAATAGGTGTCCACCCAAAGAAAGAACTATTAAAGAGAAATGAGCAAATTGACCATTTGAGTTTCGTTTCTACATAACAGGCTGTCAGCTGAAGCTCTCTTCCTACTAACCAAACGAGCTCAAAGTAGAAACTTTGTCCAAGTTACTTTTAAAGTTACAAGGATTAACATGTAGGTGGAAAAGGGAATATAGTCCGAGATCTGCCAAGGGAAAAGGTATTCATATGTTCACTTTTAAAAAATATAATAGAGAGGAAACAACTCTTATTACTTTTCTGTTTTCTAATAAATACAGTGGGGTTATATCTTACACTAGTTTTTCATGAGCTTTTTCTTCACCAGGGCCATATTGCATGCATGAACCTACTTAAAAGTCTTTCTAGTTGCTCAAGAAACTTCTCTCTACAGCCTCTGCCGATAGGTATGAACATGACATACATGATTTAAATGTGGTCGCTCCAGGGAGTTATTGCAAGATCATGTGACCTCTGTATTAAACATCCTGCATAATAAGCTCATGGATACCTGATTTGACAAAATTTTGTATATCTGGGAAGTTTCCAAGTCACTTTTAAAGTTACAAGGATTAATTAATATGTAGGGGGGAGGGTGGAATATATTTAGAGATCTTTAACAGAAAGGTAATCATATTCTAGTTTTTCATGAGCTTTTTCTTCACCAGTTCCATATAGCATGCAGGAACCTACTTCAAATGTTTCTAGTTACTCAAGAAACTTCTCTCTACATCCTCTGTTGATAGGTTTCAACATGGTATACATGATTCAAAATGTGGTCCTTCCAGGAGGAGTTATTGCAGGATTATGTCACCTCTGTATTAAACATCCTGTATAATAAGCCCATATAGACCTGATTTGACGAAGTTTTATAATTTCTGGAAAGTTTCCAACTTACAGTATAAGCTTGGTAGAGATACAGAAACTTAAATGGGTGAAAGAAAAACTAGAATACACAACATGGGAGATAAGACAATTTACCTGTTCAAATAACCCCTTTGGCAAGAACGTTATGATGTCATACTTTGTCGTCGACACAGAATTTCCCTGAAAAGGAAAAGGGAATTCACCACATCGACTCAGGGCAATTTAACACTTGTACGGAACATGATTGTATATGGACAGCACTAGACAGCTAATATCTGGGAGCTTCCTTAATGAAGGAATTAAGCGATCCTGATCAGTGTAAGGCGAGTTTTGTAGCTTACAACTTATCTCTTCACAGACAACGTAACTGAAAATTATTTTTATATGTATGTCACTACGCAGCTAAAATTTGAAAGCTTTCTTGATAAAGCAATTAAGTGATCTTTGTTAGTGTTTGGCAAGTTTAAATTGCTTTCTGGAAGATAAGCACACTTTACAAAATACATTCTAAATGATTTAACAACACTGATTGAGGACATAAGTAACAGTTAATCCAGATAGGAATGTGATAATATTTCGTTGTCTCTCTTTAATCCAGTAAAGCTATAAGTACCAACAAGAACACGCTAGACACCCTCGGGATGAAATTTAAGTAAGCAAAAAAAATAGCAGCAGAAAATTGTCTAGTCTTATTGCATGTGTAATGCATTCAAAACATTGTTAGGTTGTTAACACACATCAACCAATCCCTAAACCCACATTTCGCCTATCTAAACCAATGCATTTGATAATAATAATTAACAAAAACCAAAGACTTGCACGGGGAAAATAATCATCAATAACAACAATATACCCAGTGTAATCCCACATGTGGAGTCTGGGAAGTGTACGCAGACCTTACCTCTTGGCTCAAGTATAAACCATTCTAAACCAATACATTTGAAGATAATTAACAATAATATATACCTTGAATTTGGTGAGAGAATTGGCATCACGATCATTACAAAAAACGGTACGATGACCAGGTGCTTGTGGTTGTACTTTACCCAAACGAATATTCTTAGAAGATGCTATACGATTCCTCATCGCTACATCTGCACCACCCGATCCAGATCCTCCTCTCCATCCACCCGCCATCCCTTCTAGAATCTTCTTCTCCAAAAACCGAATATTCGCTTTGATCTCAACGGAATATTCTCCTTCTTCTTCTTCTATAAATGATTTGATCTCACCGGACGGAATATTCCGATTTTTACGGACCTACGTGGCCGCCGGTGCGATTCTTCTTCTTTTTCTTCTTATTAATAAATCGGGTATATTTTATGTAGTTGATTTTGGTGTATTGTGAATTAAGTTGAACGAAGTTGTTGAAGAAGATGAGTTTTCCAAAGTTGAATTTTTCATAAATTTAATGTTTTCTTCTTCTTCATACGCCTGAAGGACTTCTTCTCAACCATTTTTTTTTAACCGCGTTGAAGAAGAGGAATATTTTTGGAAAAAACAAAACGAAAAAAAATATATATATTAAGTTATAATTTTGAGAGTCAACTAAAAGTTTATTTGATAGGAATTATTTTTATATGTTTTTAAATATATTAAGTTGTTAATTATTATAATTTATAATATTTTTTACTAAGTTAAAGTTTTTATATCCGAATACATGGATAAAGATTGGAAATTTGAATGTTGAAATTTCAATGTGTTATATAATTGTGTCGTTTGGGTAATATTGTATTTAAACCTAAATAATAGGCTTAATACATATGCAACCTCCTAAATTTGCTTTTTTTTTTGCACCTCAATTATGTGTTATTCTCACTGAACTCCTGAATTTGGCCTCAAATGTGTCAATCAAACACAATCCAAATTACATAACATATATGGTGAGTTTCATTTTCTTTAGCGTTGCGCGTGGGCGTCAATCGCATCCTACATGGAAAATTCAACCAATTAAAAATCCTCACGCATTTTAATTATACACATCATTAAAATATGTGTATAACGATCTTTTTTCAAGAACCAAGCAATTCGGCCAACCAGGAATTGAAGACCAGCCTTTTGAGATTGATTTTGAACCTTTTTTGGGATTATGGAATAACATAATATGATCTGGTGTTGCTTAATATTTTTGGCTTCTTATTTTCCAGTTTTGGTTTCTTATTTTTCATTTTTCAATTTTCAGTTTTAGCTTCCAAATTTGATTTCTTATTTTCCATTTTTGTTATTTGATTAGTTTAAGTGGTGCTTCTTCACTTGTATAACACAGTGGCACATTTCTTCCTATCTGATGTGTATAAAATGGGTACGGTGTTTTAATTGGTTGAATTTTCTACGTAAGATGCGACTGACATTCACGCGCAAGGCTAAAGAAAATGAAACTCACCATGTATGTTACTGTATAAGTTGGATTGTGTTTGATAGACACAATTGAGGCCAAGTTCAGAGTTCAATAGAAACAACACTCAGTTGAAGTGTCAAAATGAAAAAAAAAAATAAAAATTTAGGGGCCTGAATATGCATTAAAGCCTAAATAATATGAAAATAATATGTTAGGTTTATACGCGCTATAGAGGGCGTTTGGGTGATATTGTATTTCGCAATGATTTTCCTATTTTGTCCTATTTTATTTCTATCTATATAGCAGCAAGGACTTGGTACGATACGATACGCATGCTTAGTGCTAATGTGCGCACTGGCGCATTGTAACTGCAAAACCGTTGAAATTTTCAGGTACGTGGCGGTTATTGGCTCTTTCAATCGTGTACGTCGTGTTGGTTTATGGTTATTGTAATCTTTTGGGTGTCAATTTAGTAATAAGCAACCAATTACAAAAAGGTCCTAATCTTATAAACTTTGATGGGTGCTTTTTCACCAAACTTTGAGGGTTGAATCATGCTCCATTTTGTTGTTAAGAAATTGGTGCAAGTGTAATTTGGTCAAAAAACGCCCATGTAAGATGTTTTTTTCACATTGAGTAGCTAGTCTCAAACATCGCACCCTTTTCCATTTTTCAAGGTTGCCTCACAGAAAACTAGAAATTTTGCCACATTTTTACGCAATTCAGTAGCTTATTGTAATATTATTAGAAAAAAAATCTTATTTTATAGTGAAAAAGATACTTTTAAAAATAGTTTATTATAGAATGACTTCTTGAATATTTTCAGTTAAGTATATATACACTGAAAGTAATCGAACAGAGATTTTTTGTTAAGCAAAATATGGAGTAAGAGATAATTTTAATGAGATAAAAGAGTGGGATGTGACAGAAAAGACCAGTTAAGGATTGAAGAATAGATAACAACTGAGTTAAATACGGTGGAAATAGCAAATTTTCGAGTTAGGAATTGTCCAGAACAAAATGCGTAAATTGATGAGAATATGATGCATCCTTTCTCGTTTTGTCATCTCTCTTTATTATCTACCGACATTTTTTTTTCTGAGTTTACCATATCTTTAAACGGTATTGCTAGTAAATTGAAGATCCAACAACGTTTGATTTGGTATAAAGTGTAATGTCTAAACTCATTGAATCCTAAGAATGGAGTCGCATTTGATACGAAGCGTTTTACTACCAAACTGGTTCAATCCTGAGAATGAAATCGCATTTGATAGGAAGCGCTTTATTACCGAAATAAAACTTTACAGCACAAATCCATATTAGTCGGACATCAAAGTGAGTGCTTTATTATCGAAGTATAATTTTCCGGCACAAATCCATATTAGTCGGATCCCAAAGCGATTACTGACCACCGAGTAGGAAACCAAAACAAATCGCTGAGAGCAATCGAAACACAAACACGTTGATTCCCCCCATTTACAAGACTTGATGCTATCTACTATCTCTGGTGAGACTCAACAATTTTGAGTTACCTTAAACGAGAGTGGAAATTATATGCGTGTATACTTCCAAAGAGAGTTTTCTCCCCGTTGATTTGTTTGTTTGTTGTCTTTTTATTTTTATTATTCTGCTAATAGAAATTAAAGTTTGGATTTTTCCATTGGGGTGTCTTCGCTACCTTAGATCCTAAAAAATCTTTAAGTATATAAATATGTGGTGGTGGTAAAAATAATAATAATAATAATCTGCGGGTTGCAAAATGTCTATATTTTCTAGTTTTGTGATAGTTTCACAGGAAGAGAGCAAAACACATTAGCGGGGTTTAGCCTTTAGGACGGAACAGAACACTTTATTAAGCTAGTATAGAAAGACAACTTCAGAATCTTGACACACCCAATTCTATACATATCAAATAGGCCTTTTCACAAGAATACTTGTCATTTTTAACAGCTGTGCTTAGTATTCACGAAAGAGAATGTGGTGCCTGCTACAAGTATAAAAAGATAGATGCTTTACCAACGAACGAAGTGGAAGATGTGGTTGTCTGTCCATCAGCTGTACTAGACATTCAACAACTCTGTGCCTGATAAAGATACCGGATATAAGCTCTCTAAGAAACCTTGACTAGCCATGTCTGCCGATCATCAGAGGCATTAGACTCCTAATGATCTTATTAACTTATGGTGTTCTTTCAAATCCTCCACCAAGCTGCATATGCAACCAATTTGGTGATGTTCCCCTGGCATACTCCCTTGTAGCTTGTGAACCAAACGTCATTGCATTTGCCATCGCATTTGTATCAAATGTCTGCTGTCCGAACTAGAAAAATTAAAATATCTTGTCATCAGTTTCATGTAGGATTAAAAATTGAGGAAAACACTTCTCCCAGTACAAATCTTTTTGTTATCCCACTCTTTAAGACCATAGAATATTTTCCATTTTCAGACCTAATAATGTATCTCCTCCCCTTGTCTTTACAACTATTACCTTGGTTTTTTCGTTACAGTTTACTAATTTATCAAAACCTAAAACCCAACGCACTGTTCCCTAACTCCCTCTGATCCACAAAAATTGGCAGTCCCACGTGCATAAAGTGTTTAAAGCGAGATACAAATAAAAGACATCCAGGAAAAAGGACCAAATTCAAAGAAACGAGTATTCCACCAGTCATTTTATCGGAAATGCTTATGGTCACGAGTTTTTGAATCAGAGTAAGTACTGTTGTTTGGCCATAAAATTCTAAGTAGTCCTGAACATATCTTCTGGCTCAGTAGTCTCAGAAATATATGGTACATATGAATGATGTTTAACCAGCAAGTATTACTTCAAGGAGCTAATGACGAAACATGAAACAAGGACAGATTGCTGAATGCAGACACAAGGCATTTATTTTCCCCATCCCCCAAGAAAAAGAAGGTGGCCAGTTAAATAGTATAATCAAGGTTGCCAGGGGCACATTTATCGACTCATTAGCTGAAAAAGGACAGATGTCAAATTAGGGCACAGAATCACCCACAATCCAGTAAGCTAGAAGGTAGGTCAGATTGCACTGAGTCGGCGTTGCTTAAAAAACAAAGGTATAGAGCAGTTTAAGAAATGATACATATGGCCAAGGTGGTCACTACTAATTGGTCATTGATGTGCACAAGTACAGAAATGAACCCATTGGAATGAGTAGTTCATACAGCACTTACATCTTTAGCTGGAAATCCTTCTATGCTTGGCGTTCTTGAATTAACTGCTTCAAGCTTCATCGATAGAAACTGCAGAATCAAGAACATGTATCACCACAGAATTCTCACAATTAGAACACACCAACAGCTAACAGGATAGATGCTAATACATTCTTTTTGTTATCCTGTGTGGCGGAGAGGGTGGCGAGCATACCTCAACCTGGTGCTGTAATGATTGAACATAATTTATTATCTCATCAAGGACGAGAGCTTTGCCAATAACCTGTAACCGGACAAACAATCAAACTGAGTTTTTTCCATCCATCTCATTTCAACCAAAAACATTAATTCAGCTTCAGATGTTTATTCTGAGTTTTTTCCATCCATCTCATTTCAACCAAAAACATTAATTCAACTTCAGATGTTTATTTATTTATTTGTTTATATTTCACGGGTAGCCATTTATGTTAAATATCATGAAGAAAGAAGTTCGACCTCCACCATCCCATCTCCATTAATGTGGCGAAAGCCAGTAGCTTTGAGACAGTTCTAGGTTCACTAGATTAGATATCCGTAACCAAAGGAACACCATTGGTCTAATTTTTTTTATGAGAAGGAACGTTTGTTGGTCTAGTTATGGATTATTTGGACAGTAATATGATAACGCCCAAAAACGCTAGACTCGTCATCAAGGCCATGGATGTAGCAATCAAGAGCTTTGAGTCAAGGAGCACAAAGTATCAAATAGCTGATTTAGCTTATTTTAACTAGGATGTGGCCTAAGGACATTTAGGTAATTATCTACGTCTTATGTAACCCTTAGTATAAATAGTTGTCTTTAGGGTTTTGGTTCATATTTTTTGATAATGTGAAGATACTCTTTGAGAGTTTATGGAATTGTCCATAACCTCTTCATTGGACCCTCTTGAATTCTTCCCTAGTAAGAATCCATGTATGAGTTTCAGTTCCCTTCTCCCATGGATTACAAGTTTGTACTTGAATGCTTAGCTGCTTTCATTATTTGCTATTAATCATTTCTTTCTTCTAAATTTAGTCCCCCTCCTTTCTAATTCTAGTTGTATCTTCTTAGTTCTATCTAGTTGTCTCAGTTTATATATTCTTACACTTCAGTTGTTATCATAATAAATGAGAGGAGCACGTCTGATATGTAGTAAGAGCTTGGGCATGGAATATACAAAGAAATCCACGTGCTTTTGTTAAAAAGCAACCAGTTCAAACAAGATCAAGTTTCAAGAAATTAAGAAAATTGATAATTTTTGGATAAGACAGGTTCATATATTGAATATGTCAATCAGAACGGGCAATAAATAAAGGTTCCACCTAAATAACATGGGACAAGGGCTTTACTTATAAATGATAAAACAAAATACAAGTTCGACCTAAATAACATGGATTGACTTTACTTGTCAAAATAAAATAAAATACTATGGGATAAGGGCTTTGTTTGACAAGTAATTCATCGCTAAAATGCTAAAGCTAAATCTTCATTCCAAGAATAAGTGTCCTTGTTGCAACATTATCTGTTGGAGATTTGGAGTCTAACCTTCACCGAATTAGTATGTCCACAAAATCTGAAAGAAACATTTGTGAGGCTTTGTCTGAAGTTTACTATGGGAGCAGGCTTTGCTAGTGAACCTAAAAATATGTCATCTCGCTTAAAGGTGGGGACGCTCCAAAAGTCTTAGTATCAGAAAGTATTTAATCAAGTATCATTACAAAACAGAAAAACAGCAGATGAAAACCAAGCACTTCTGATTTTAAACAGTGAAAAGAAAGCGGAAGGTGCAGTAGCGCACCTTATTACAACCAGGGACTATATCTTGGAGGACTTTCATCCTCTCACTTATCTTTTCTCTCCTAGCCTGCACAACAAATAGTCCAATCAGCAAAAGACCATATTTGTCATATATAACCATCATTTTATATCATGTCAAACCTGTTACAGCAAAAAGTCTAACATTTGACACCGAATTAGAAGAAAATAAATTAGTCAAAATTACTCTTTCTGCTAGACTGTGACTATCAGTAGCTTGACCCCTCCTTGCTCGCACATGAATATAATCTTTTGGTGGTTCAGCAAGCTTTGCAGGTTGTTCTGTAGATTTTCCTGAACTCCCTTCCCCATCACCTCTAGATTGGCAATTCTCATTCGATCTTCTAGCTTTCAGCCGCTTACTATCAGAATCAGTCTGCTCAAATCACCAAATTAATATTAATAGATTTAAGTCAAAAATTAACAAGACAGAAAAAAATAATCACTTTCTCACAATGCATGTTCAATATAAGAAATTTGATTTCACCTCCAATCAACCAACTAATTTTCAATCCCACACTAGTTAGGATTCACAATATGGATCCTCCACACACACCATTTTGTTTGAGCCCATTTCTTCCCAATACTGGCAAATAATTTGTATTTTAAACCAAGATTCCACTTCTCCTAAGCTGGAGAATAATTAAATGTCTAATCACCTCGAAAGTACTTAATAAACATGATTCAGATAGAATAGTGAGAACAAATCAACAGCCAATATCTTCACTATGATTATTAATGATGGAAACAATGAAGTAACCCTAAGGATCAAATAAGCAATGTACTCTACTCGCTCTTCTCAAGTTATCCCCAGTTTTTCTTTATTCAGTCAAACCTCTCTATAACAACATCGTTGGTTCCGAGATTTTTTGACTGCTATAGGGAATTTGACAGTTAAAAAATATTTGGCTATTGTAGGCAAAAAAGATGCATAAAATCTAATTTTCCATTTTTTAGTGTTATAAAAAATAACAAAAATATTTAATGCTGCTATGGAATTAGGAACTTAAATGCCAAATCTTAAGCTTATTCCCGCTTTGTATAAATAAGGAAAATCTTTTAATATATTCATATAATATTCTTTGCCAGAAATAAAGTATCAAAATATTTGATCAAAATCTCTAGACCTATTATTGGTGATCTTAGAGATTCTATTTCTATAAACATCATTACTTAATAAGAAAATAGTTGTTATAGAGAGTTAATTTTACAAAGAGTGTACTCTTATAAAGATAATTGGTGTTATAGGTAAAAATTTGTTATAAAGAGGTAAAATGTAACATAAAAAGCCGGTTCCGAAAAAAACAGAGGTCTGACTGTATCAACTAACAGTATAGTAGAATTAACTTACATCGCAGTTGTTTCTACAGCTAAATATAGTAGAAAAATAAGTCAACTTGATAGAATACCAGGCTACAATAGAATTTACTTAACATTAGGCAGTTACTAGAGCTAAATAGTAGAAAATAGAGGTTAATTTGGATAGTACTAATAGATTAGAATACCAAGCCATTGCCGCTAGTGGAAACTCCTTTATTAGCAAATTCATCATCCACGTGTCGCTTCCTAACTGAACCACCGCCACTGTAATTTGTATTCTTCGGAATATCACTCACATTATGCGCCGCCGCCGTTGACGGTGGCGGCAAAGTATACGCCGTGGCGTCTCCACCGGCATTGATAGGAAACTGCCAGATCTCAGCCAAATTAAACGGCGCGGCGTGGTTCATTATGGAAGGTTGAGGATCCATTTCAAAACCCGATCCGACTTTGAGTCCGATGGAAATGATGATGAAGTGTTGTTAGGCATTCGCGTAAGGAAATGTGAATTGAGAAGCAGATATAAAGGGAAGTTGTTGGGTTACCTACTGGCGTACACTAGCGACCACCACCAGAGAAGAAGGGGAGGGGGAGGGGGGGGGGGGAGAGGAGACTTTGAAATGACTTTGAATGAGGTTTTTCTGGAGGGTCCAGTTCCAGCTTTTATTGTCTTGTGCATGTATGTCTACCTCAACTCCGTACCATTTAATTCTTGCATGTTTAGTGTTCCATAGTTATATATGCTTCTCAATCAAAAATGAATTACGGGATTATTAATGTTGGATTAAAGCTTGTTTAGACAGAGAACTCAGGCAGCAAGTGGTCGAGTTCAGGAAGATAAATGATAGGATGATGACCATTAAGTTAGTTTTGCTAAGTTAGTTTTGCGAGGGCTAACTTTTAACATAATTAGTGCTTATGCTTCGTAGGCGCGTTTGGACAAGGATGTCAAAAGACGCCTTTGGGAGGAGTTGGACGAGGTTGTGAGAGATATCCCACTTAGTGAAAAACTATTTGTGGGAGGCGATTTTAATGGTCACATAGGGATCACTTCAAGATGATATGATGATGTGTATGGTAGTTTCAGCTTTGAAGATACAAATGAAGGAAGAGTTCCGCTGACCTCGCGAAAGCTTTTGAATTGGTCATAGCTAACACGTGCTTCCAGAAGAGGGAGGAGCACTTGATGACCTATGGTAGTGTGATGGCTAGGACCCAGACAAATTACATGCTGCTTAGGAAGTGTGATAGAGATTTATGCAAGGACTGCAAGGTTATCCTGCTAGAATCCTACAACCCAACATAAGCTTGTGTTATGTATTTAGATATGAAAAGGAAGAAAAAAAGGGTTGTATATGGTCTACCGAGGATTAGATGGGCAGGTCTGACTAAAGTCAAAGCCCAAGAGATTGGGGAGAAGTTAATGGTTATAGGGGCTTGGTGGAGTAGAGCATGGGGATTCATATAATATTTGGATTAGGACAGCTGATTGCATCAGGGAAGCAGCTATAAAAGTGTTAGGCGTCGTGAGGGATAACCCGGGTGGGCTTAGAGGGGATTGGTGGTGAAACGAAGAGGTCCAAGAAAAAGTGGAAGCCAAGAAGGCTTCCTATGCGGCGTTAATGGAGAGCTTAGACAACGAGGATAAAGGGAAGAATAGGAAGAGATATAAGACGACAAAGAAGGAAGCGAAGCTAACAGTCACGATGGGTAAAACGATCGCTTTTGAGCACTTGTATGAAGAGCTCGAGCGCAAAGTAGGGGATAGGAAGCTTTATAGGCTCGCCAAGGCGAGAGAGAATGGCCCGCGATCTGGACCACGTGAATGGCATCAAGGACGAGAATGTCAATATGTTGGTAAAAGACGCACATTAGACGGAGATGGCAAACGTACTTCCACAAGCTTAAATAATGAAGGAGACAAGATATTCTGTTGGGGGAGTTAGTTCATTTTAAGAGTCGTGAGATTTTAGGTATTATATGTGCATAAAGACTGAGAGGTCGAGGTGTCATGACCCATTTTCACTAAGTTGTGCGGGCACCTACCTTTTCTACCTCGGTAAGCGAACCTCTATCCTAATAATTATAGAAAAATATAAATAAAGCGGAATAAGATAGAATAATGTAAGTCTCACAATAGGATATAAAATTGCGGAAATAAAATAAATCCACCCCAGTATCTGGTCTGGTCGTACAAGAGCATCTAACTAAATACTACAAGTCAAAATAATAACACATCAATAGTCTCAAAATCATGTCTTAGAATGAAAATCAAGACATAAATAAAGGAAGAGTCTACGGGCAGCGAACGTCCTCATGCTCACCTGAAAGACTCGAATCAACAATCTCGAATATCAACCACGATGAGTAAAAGTCGATCCCACCTGGTACTCTGCATTTATAAAAGAA